>NW_024582548.1:854588-860888 GCF_018398535.1 Haplochromis burtoni | reverse complement strand
AAACAAACTGTGAGCCAGTTACCACTGTTGGAGCATAGTGCAGTGGTTTCTGTCCATCACCTTGTGGAGTCATCTACAAGTTGTAGATGGCAACACCATTTTCCTTCTGTCATTCTTTCCTTCTTTTTCAGAAACGACATTCAGCTGATTGCATAAGCAGTCAGGAAAAAAAGCACAATTGATGTGGTTTTTTTATTTCTATACATGGTGCGCAGATAACTAAAGAGCCTTTGTAATGGAACTAACAATATAATCGTAACTCTGATGTAATTAGTGAATTTAGTACAGTAACATTACATACTGCATTATTGAAAAATGTAATGTGATCATAATAACACATTACTTTGGAATCTGTTACACCCAACATTTGTTGCTTTTAAAACAAGCTTATTCTAAATGCTTTATATTCTGTTTAGTCTACAGTAACGAATCATATTCTCCAAAGTCAAATGTTATTAAGTACAAGAAAAGCAAATCAAAAGTTTCAGACCTGAGCATGAACGCCAGAGTATTGAGGTGGATCAGTGTGGATGGTATGATAAACTTTCAATGTTGTACTTTTACAGTAAGTCATTTTTGAACTGGGTTTTTTAAATTTGTTTTAGCCAACTGTAATTTTAAAAAGTAGGCAATAACCTGTTCGGTTTTACTGTTTTTACACATTCCTATTCCTATACACAAACCTATCTGTCAAGATTATAAATCACTTGGCTTATTTGCTAGTGCCACCTCTTTTTTCATAGGAATTGGTGTGTCTATAATAATGCATGGATTATAACTGATCTCAGAGCAGTGAAAAGAGATTCAGCATAGCACACTGGTCTTCTATCAGTTTTCCATCAGTCTCCCATAACCAAGCACAGGTTTATGTAATATTACTTTAGCTTTCCTAGGTTTTCATTTTACTTCTCTGGACAAGCACTGCTTTCCTTGCTTGTTCTGACTGAACTCTACTAAGCAACAATGTCATGGTCATGAAGCACAATGCTTACTCAAACAATGGAGACTGGTATTTACTTCTAAACTTCCTACAATCAGTAAACTACCATTACTTATGAGTCCTTACCAAATCTTTGCTAACACCATTATGCTACCCACACTAAGAGCCCCCAAATCAGCGGTCCCCAACCTTTGCTGCGCCACGGACCAGTTTAATGTAAGACAATATTTTCATGGACCGGACTTTGAGGTGTCACGGATAAATACAACAAAATAAAATGATACGACCAAGACAAAAAGTGTGCTATTTTGCAAATATAATAATAAACGTGAATTCGCTGTGTAATTGTGTAACTTTATTAGCAGCGTTCTCTTGCACCAACAACATTGAGAGTAGCATACTCCTCTCTGCCCCTTAATGCTCTCTGTTCACTATGGTAACATGTAAATATTTCTTTCAAAATAAGACACACAACTACAACACAGGAAAAGACCCAGGGAAACCAAGTTAACAATAAAAACCCTGAAAATCACACCCGAGCCTCAACTCTCGCAGCCCGGTACCAAGCGACTCATGGACTGGTAGCGGTCCGTGGGGACTGCTGCCCCAAATCAACCAAAACTATACGCCTGTCTTAAATTAAGTTTTATATTTTTTTAAAATTGTAATACAAAACGTAGCTGTGTCACATCATAAAATGTACATTTTTAACAGTTTTGTGTAAGGAAACTACAAAACATACATAGTATATTTTGTATATACTATACTATACTAACTCTTTCATATAATTCTTCCAAAATCAATTCTTTTGGGAATACGCACACAAATTGATGTGATCTAAATGTGTGAGTAAGTTCAACAACAACTAAAAGAAGCATATGAAGCATATACAACAATAAAACAGGTGTTTACAAGCACATAGCTGGACATAAGGTGACCTTGAAAGGTCCCTCTGCCACCTACCCTGATCCTCTTACTTGTCTAAACAAAGGGCAGGGGATGTCATTATAGACAAGGCCTATTAGAAATTGTGGAATCAATCTTTATCTGTCAATCTATCCTTTATATCTTTGTTGAAATAAAAAAAATAGATCTTTTTGTATGAGAACGCAATGAATCTATACGAGGTTGAGTAAAAGAGAGAAAATGGGAGGTGGAGGGTGGGAGAAGGCTCCCCCGAGCATTGTGAATTGGTTTTAGTTGAGTGAGTGCAGAGGATTACACTTCAGACTGAAATGGAGTAGTTGTTTAGACAGGGATATCGTATTTAAACAGAAGGATTTCTCTGCCAGACCTTTTGTTCCTGCTTAAACACACAGTTGTTCACATTTTTGCATAAATACAGGTGCTCATAAACGAAAAGTATGGAGGTAACTCAATAGTAAACTAATGGGACTCTATAACTAATATGAACTCTTAGGCTGAAAATTTCCCGGTGACATGGTTTTGAACAGAATGTTTCAAAGAACCCTTAAGACCATTAACAGTTCCAATTGAGTACTTTTTTTTAAAACAGAGCTTTTTACTATATATTATTTACATTCATTTGAAAAAACAAAAAAGATTTTCATAGAACTCTATGTAATTTTGTGGAAAGCTAAGTACAGCCCATGATTCAGTCGCTTGTAGAACCACTTTAGCAGAGAAAAACGTGGGTAATTACTTTCTGTTTGGCTTTATTAGTCTCTCACATCCTTTTAGAGGAACTTTGCCCATTCTACTTTACATTGTTGTTTCAGTTTATTGTTTATTCATAGCTCTCTTGAGGTCCAGCCATTGCATTTCAGTCGGGCTAAGATCTAGACTTTGACTGGGACATTGCAACACCTTGATTGCTTTTTACTAGTGTGATACGGATCATTTTTGCCAAATTTAGCTGTTGGACACACAGCTTTAGATTTGACTCTGGAATACTTCGGTATTCAGAGTAGGGCTGCCACAAACGATTATTTTGATAGTCGACTAGTCACCGATTATTTTTGCGATTAGTCGACCAATCAGATCATGCATCCATTGGACGTAAAACGTACAGCTTATTGCACCAGCATATATAACTATCATTAGCTTACAGCTTTAAGTGTTTAAGGTATGTGCTAACTAAAAATAAAAACAAGATGATAGTTTATTAAATTTTAATGAAATTTGCAGATTGTTTCGGTGAAGTTTGATAAACTCCTTGCTATCTAAAATATAACAGGACACCGGAGTATATTCTCGAGCATCTCACACTTCTGATAATCAGTTGTCTGCTTGACGTTTATTCAGCTGTGTAAAAACTATAACTTTAATCTCAGCCAAACCGATTTACTCAGGAACAAATAAAATACTACAAAAAGCCAAACAATAACATTTTTAAGTTATCTAAGTGACTTATATATGTTTAACCTGAGTAGCGAAAGACGGCGGTGGATTTGAAAACGATTTGCCGGGAGTCCGGTGTTTTCACGGGCTCTAGTGAGCCTTGCCCCCGGCTAGCTATCGAGCTAGTGGGTAACAGACGTCTCCGAAAACGTCGGAGCGCTTTTGAAAATATGTGGTGTCCTGATAAACTGAGCAGATATTTGAGGTTTACACAGCTACATTCTCGTCTGAAAATATGTTAAACGTTTTGTGACCCAGAAAGAATAATAAGAGTAATATTAAAACTAACTAGCTGCCGCCATTGTTGGAAACTAAGCTGGGCCGCGCTATGAATTCTGGGACACAGCTGCTTCTTCTTCTTCGGGGTTTAACGGCAGCTGGCATCCTTGTACATGCACTGCTACCATCTTCTGTTTCAGTCCGTTATTACACTCTTAAATCCTACTACTTATTCCTGCGTCTTTTGGGATCTTACAAAGCGTCAAACGATGCGTCGACTATAAAATTAGTCGTCGACGATTTTGATAGTCGACGTAATCGTGACTAGTCGACTAATCGTGGCAGCCCTAATTCAGAGCAGCTTATGGATGATTCAGTGACAACAAGGTGCACAGGCCTCAAGAGCTAGGTACCATGTAGTAGAGTGTAGTCCATAGTATATATATTTGTTTTAATTGATAAGCAGATGCATCTACAGTAGCAGTATTGGTATGGTTGTTGTCAAATCACTACCCTTGCACTACCATGGAAGGTTGATGATATGAGTTGTTGTATGAGGTGTTTATACTGCTGTGCTTTGTTTTTTACCAAATGTGCCGCTGTAAAATATGACCAGACATTTTCACTTTGGTCTTGTCTATCCAATGGACATTGTTCCGAAGGTTTTATGGTTTGTTCAGATGCATCTTTTCAAATTAAGCCATGGTGCCGTGTTTTATTAGAGTCTTTGGGGTTTTTAAAAGTCTGTCTTCTGGCAACCCTGCCAAACAAGCCATATGTGTTCTGTCTTTTTCTGACTGTGCTGTCATGAACTTTAACATTTAACACTCTAACTGAATCCTGTAGGGTTTGAGTTGTAGCACTTGGGTTTTTTTTGCAATTTCTTTGGGGATTATGTAATGTGACCTTCAGGTGAATTTGCTGGGGTGTCCACCCTAGCTAGATTGTGGCAGTGTCAAAATGCACCTGAATGTTTCTGACCAGTAAACTACCAAAAGTTCTACTGTTATAAACTGTTTATATGTTTTTTACACATGGTTATAGTTGCCAATTAATCAGGTGCATTTCATTATCACGGTTGCATGCAATAGAGTGAAAAATTTATTTCTGCCTCATTTCGTTTGATCTGCCATCTAAGCTAAATTAAGCAATTCTAAAAGGAAATGGGTCGACAGCTTTTCAAAATACCTTTTTTTTAATCAATTGATGTGCTCTGTGTGTGTGTGTGTGTGTGTGTGTGTGTGTGTGTGTGTGTGTGAGTGTGTGTGTGTGTGTGTGTGTGTGTGTGTGTGATAATAATCTGGCTAACACTCTTAAGCAACACCCTATGCACCACTGGTAGTTTACTAGGTATATTTCATGACCATCAGTTGTTTAACAACCTACCCTTCATGTGAGATTAAGTGTTTCATTAACCCCCTTTTTTAACAAGCTAATTAAGTTATAGTATGATTCAGAGCATTGTCAAGGTTCAGTCTACATTTTCATTAACAGTCAAGAAACACATACCTCCATTATTTTACAATATTTTTGGATCACCAATCAAGGGCTGCTGTTATTTGACTGATTTAAGAAATGATCATTTTCTCAACTGTCGCTATTGCAAACACATACACATAAGACTAGGTATTCAGTATTTCAGTTTCTTTGGTAGTTTGTTAATACAAACTCACATTTGATGGTAGAATTTTGTGTATATGGTATAACGTTATATTGTTGCAGTGAACCTAACCTATTTCTGCATCTGTATGTGTGTCTGTGTGTGACTCTCTCGATTTTTGTGTGCACAGTACAATGTACTTTTAACCGATCCAGTGTTAGAAGTGTTGGCTCAGCTGTAATGAGCTCTCTGTTAGGTGCTTTGCTCTGCATGTATATCAGCAAAGTGGAAAGCAAAAGCTCAGTGGATTGCTTTGTATGGCTAATTTGCTCAACTCGTTAAATATTGAGGTGAAGGCATATTTGTGTGATTGCCAATTTACTAGCTCCAGTGGTCTTTGTTATTCCTCAGAATATGTGAAATGAAAGGAAATGCACTCACATACAGTGGGGGAAAAGGCAGAGAGTTTGTCCTGGCAGCAATTTGTGTGCTTGCATATTCAGTAGCATGCATAAGCACAAACACTGACAGCAGTTGTCCATAATCATCAGATCAGTACACTGCCCAAAAAATTAAAGTAACACTTTTTAACCAGAATACAATTTCTAGTTAATTAAACTTCGCAGATATTGAGGAGGAACAGGATTAGCAGTGCTAGAGCCCTACAAGATGACCTTCAGCTGGGCACTGGTGACCAACAAATCACAAACAGACTTCTTAAGAGTGGCCTGAGGGCCCGACATCCTCCAGTTCATCCATCAGGTTGCACCTCAGACTGCTCGGGAGCTTTGTGATGCCCTGGTCTACATCTGGGACGAGATCCCCCAGAACATCATGCATTGTCTTGTTAGGATCATGCCCCAATGTGTCAGATATGCTACAACCATGTGGTGGCCACACAAATTGCTGTGTACCACTTTGAGTTGAAATGTGTGCAAAATGGACTAGCCTCCATCATCATATTTTCCCTTGTAGTGTTTGGGATGTCTTTGATTTCAGCCGGCTTTAGGTTAATGATTTTCATTTCCATCAAAAAATGTGGCATCTTTTCACTTAAAACCGATTATCCAGTCCATATCAGTATAGATATCCAGTATTTTAAGCTATCATGAAAAGCAAAAGCTTTTCACATTTGACTAAATATGGGGATTTAATAATCTTTTTTTTTTTTTTTTTTTTT
>NW_024582548.1:839653-852403 GCF_018398535.1 Haplochromis burtoni | reverse complement strand
CCCCCATGCACCCACCCGCCCACAACCCCGGCAACACACCAACCAGGACCCAAGCCCCCGAGGCCCGGTCCGGATTTAATAATCTTTGAACAATACATAATATTATTAAAAGATTTTTTACACAAGGTTCTTTGCTAAAAATTAATACTAAATGGCAGTGAATACATGGGTTTGATGATATTACTGATATGATATGATTTCAAAATCAATGATCAATTTGTGAACTAGGGCCTCTTAGTGTCAAGTGGTGTTCATTGTTGACAAACTGTAGTTATCACAGAAGGTCACAAACAAAATGGCACTGAGGTTAAGATAGGACAGGGTGTTTTTCTTAATCAGACTCTTAATCAGATTTCAAAGCTGTCTCCCAGCATTGAAATCTGCCAGGACCTCCACCTTTCCTACACCATTATACTACCACCTGCAGAAATCATGTTTTTTTTGCAATATTCTATTGTCCAAGTTTGGTGAGTCCATGCAAACTATAGCAAAGGTTTGCTGTTCTGGCAGTGGAACCTGGTGTGGTCTTCTGCTGCTGTAGCCTGTAGCTGCTGTGTCTACTTCAAAATTCACAATTTTTTAAATTCATGTAATCCAGTGCTGTACAGTGCGGCACATGTTATGAAAAAAAAACTGTCTGTGCAAGTATATTATTTTGCATACGTAGTGCAACAGCTTTGTTCGCTAAAACAACAAACAAATAAAAGAGTGTCATGTATCTGCTCCACATGTTTTTTTGTCTTCCAATTTGTGATTGGTGGGATTGACATAAACGCAGTGACGTTACTGTGATTCTATTGGCTCAAATGATTAAAAGGAGGGATCAATCATGCAACTCAACCAATAGAAGTTGATTTTACGGTGCAAAAACAAGGCCCATTAAGCCATCATTTATCTACAGCTATTTGTGTACAAAAAACGAAACGTTTTGCAGCGTCAAAGGCACCTGCGGTAGCACCCAAAAGGCAGAGGAAGATTCTAACCATCGCACAAAAAGTTGGACTTCTGGACATGAAGGTAGAAGTTACCGTATTTTTCAGATTATAAGGTGCATTAAGGGAAACAAAACAGTCAGATAAGTCAAACTTTACTCAACTCATTCTTCTTGATTCCTCTACTTCTGTACTATTGATTCATTAATGTTGATTTCTCTGGCAGCTGCTCTATTCCCATGTTCTCGGCCTGAAAACAGGGTTTGATCTTTGGTTTCATTCTATAACACTGAACTTATTTTACTACGAAGGTTTGAACTTTGATGGTGTTTAAACAAGAGAGAAAAGTGTGAAAATGTTCATGCCTGTCTAAGAAAAGCGTATCAAGTGTGTAGTGAGAGGTTTTACAGCCTTAAAACATCTATAATAACTGTAAAAAATAAAGCTGGCTACTTCCTGGATTTCACCTATCGCAGGTTATGTTTAGAACATAACTCCTGCAATAAACGAGGGATCACTGTATTTCAATAAAATAAACATTTAGGAATAAATCAGGAATAAAAAAACAGATATTTGATAATAGTTTATAATATATTTAAACATTTTAAAATTGCTATGCTCTTGAGGTGTCGAAGGTTGATAAGTCAGTGAAGGTCACATTTGGCCAATGTCTGAATAAACTCTCATTTGAGGTGCAAATCTAATTAGATTCGCACCTCAGGGGGAAAACGTGACATTTTTTTGTTGTTGTTGTTTTTTTAGACAGTGAAGTCTAACATTAGCTAGCATAATATTAGCATAAAAGCAGCTGTTGTTTAGTGGGCTCTTGGCCGCTGCTTGTAAACATGGGACAGAGGCAATGCAAAAGGCTAGTGAAAAATAGTTTTAATGGTAAAAAAGCCCCCTTAAATATCAGATAAATAATATCAGATTAACTTCACAGACCCTTTCATTCTATATAAGTGGAAAAAGTCAAGTTTATTTGAAGAAAAGTTGGTACTCGCATTGGCCTCATTGAAAGAATTCAGGTATTTTCCATTGGAGAAGATACTTAAAGTGGTTGCAATTTAAAATGGTTATCAATCTAGGAGATAATGCTTGTAACAATGTTGAACAAAGCAGTGCTAATTAGACAGTCTCTCTTTATGTTTCTCCTGCCTCTTGTATGCACAGACAAATTTGCATACTTCTGCCAAAGTGTTAGAGAGCTTCACCCTATGACTTGCCTACAATGAAAGTATGTAGCAGTGAACAGAAGTGACATATAGATATAGAAAACAACTTACACTCTCTGTATTGCTCTGTCTCAATCCAGGAACACCAATTCCCTACCACATCTCTTCAAATGGCCACTTTACCTCGATGAATTGGGTTCAAGTGCAATCTTGGCTATTGTCAGATGTAGTTTAGAGGCTATTTCTTAATGGTGCACCCATTGCTCTACGTCCCGTTTTCTCTATCTATTCAGTATGAGATAGAGCTATGTCCTCCTTCTGGGAAGAGAAATGTTTTCCTCAGGTACTTGAGAGCAGCTAAAGGAGTGTTGCTGCTGTCAAAACAAGGCTGGTTGTGAGAAGGAAGATAAAGTAAATCAAAGGTAAAGGCAACGATTTAGAGGATGACACCTACACATCTCTAATGGCTACTATCATCAATACTTTGGTTAAAAAAACAAATCTGGTAAAAAGAAACAATTAAAGAGATTTTAAAACCTGGATAGCATTTTGTAAGCAATAAAATTGTCTAGGTGACTTCTTCAGTCTCAGCTGACTGGTGATTTCTGCAACCTTATAAACAGTACATTTGCACAATCACTGAAACTAGCCCACTGAATGAACAGTGGGCTGTAAGGTTAGTTCCTTGATCATTAATATGCAAATTGTCATGACCATTGATCAACAACCACTGATCAAAGCCCATTGATCCAAAGATCATTGATCAAAGACCACTGATCAATGAGTACCATTCACAGAGAGTTGGGGAATGGTTGCAATCACAGCATTGTAAAATGGTGAAAGATGTACCCTTAGGCCCCCTCCTCGATTCAGAGATGGTCTTTCCCTTTTCATGTAAATGGCCTCCTTGACACCGCGCTCAAACCAGCATTCCTCCCTGTTCAAGAAGTGTACATCCTCATCATTGAAAGAGTGTCTGCTGGCCTGTAGGTGTAAATAGACTGCAGAGTCCTGACCTGACAAGTTAGCTCTTCTGTGTTGTGCCATCCACTTCGCCAGAGGTTGTTTCGTTTCCCTGATGTATAAATCATGGCAATCCTTCTGGCACTTAACAGAGTAACACTACATTCCTTTGTTTGTGTTGGGATTTAAATAGTAATAAAAATGGAAAATTCAGCCATTAAATTATAGTATTTAAGGACACACAATATTTCTCTAATGGTACAGTGTGTAAAATGTGAATGTAAAAGATGTCAGTAGTTTGCTGATTGCGGTCAACTGAATTCTGTGTTCTTACCCCTCCCAGTTCAAGTGTATGACCTTATCTACAGTGGTGGCAGTAGGACAAACAACTCTGGCTGCTGTTCATCTGTAGTGAATGTAGGCTGTCCGTCCATTGTTTATCTCAGCTGTCAGTATGCCAGTTGTCTATAACTATTTACTCTGGAGAAGGGTGTAAACCTTTGTGAAAGGAGTCTGATACGAGCTGATTAGTCAGTAAGGTTCTCTTTTGTCCGATAACAGTGACTGAGATGAAATGTTTTCTGTCAGTAAACACTGCTGTTTTTGATCCTGTTAGACAACATTAGTGAAACTGTCTTTGAAGTGGCTCTAACTTTGTTGAACTCAGACACTTGGCAAATCTGATTATGTGTGAACATAATCAAATTATTTATCAGATATAAAATGTGATTTTTAGGAAACTAAAGCCTAACATTACCTGGCGTAGCTAATAACCAGCTGCTGTTGTTTTTTTAACCATCTCATTGTGAGGTTTCCTGAGACAGCAGGGTGGCATGACTCTAATCTGCTGACAAGTAATTGCAACAATACTCGGAATAAACAGGCATGTTTTCACATGGAGGACTTCTGGAGATGAGGCTTGAGTAGGAAGATGATGAGGTGGAAGTATGCAAGAAGAAAGAAAAAATAAGCGCATGATGAAAATATAAATGTACAAATGTTAAATGTTCATTTAAAAGAGCTATTTGTGATCTTTAAATTAAAAATAATATAAGGTGTTCTATGTATGTGACTGGTCTCTAGGCATATACATAAAATTTAATTAGGCAGAGCAGCAATATCCAGCTCAACCACTAAAGATGATGGGGCAACATGGTGGTTTCCACAAACTGGCACCTGCTCCTGTGTATTTTTAATAGATGAATTCTAAGTTTATGACATTGCATCACTTTGTTAGAAGATATATTTACACACTAATCATTGTTTATTTATACCTACATTCTTTTTTTCATATTAAATAACCTAAAATTTGTGCATGGAAGTTTGTGTAGATGAAAATAATTTTACTTTTTATTTTTATTTTATTTTGTATTAGAAATCTGTCATTCTGTCAAACAAAAGGTTAGTGAAATACTAGACACCCTCAATATCCATATACTGTAGCCACACCTGGAGCCTTTGACTAAGTCCCTCCACTGCACAGAGATCTAATTTGTCCTCAGTATCAGCTCTGGATAATGAGCATGAAGCTGTCAACAGGCTCTGGTAGTAGTGACCTCTCTATATGACCCACTGCGGATGACTGTGTGACTGGTCTACTCTTTTTACCGATTGGCAACTACAGAGTGTGAGTGGATAGAAACAGTAGTGTGAAAAAAGAAGAAAGAGAGGTTGTAAATGTGTACTGGACAGGGGATGCAAGGTGGAGACAATAAAAAGGATGAATCGCTGGGGGAGGCATCATAGGGTGTGCAAAATCAGCAAGTGGTCTGTTGATGTCCACAAAAGCTTGTTATAGCTGGATAACCAGTCCTTAGAAAACCAAATGGATGGTGCAAATAAAATGGAACAGATAAAAAGGTAGATTTAATTTGCTATATATGGAAAATAAGTTGAGGTTGTTCGGGCATCTGATAAGGATGCCTCCTGGGTGAGGTGTTCCGGACATGTCCAACCGGGAGGAGGCCCCGGAGCAAACCCAGGACACGCTGGAGAGATTATATCTCTCGGCTGGCCTGGGAACGCCTTGGTGTTCCCCCGGATAGGCTAGAGGAGGTGGCCGGGGAGAGGGAGGTCTGGCCTTCTCTGCTTTGGCTGCTGCTCCTGTGGCCCGGCCCCGGATAAAGCGTAAGAAGATGGATGGAAAATAAGTTAAGAAATATTAAATATCGTATCAGCTACATGGAGGATAAAAGTTCAAACTTCAAAACCTGTTTCAGGAGTGTGAAGACCTTCTTTTCAGGTGAACGATAAGAAGGACTGGATTTTTAGCAGTGCTCACAGTAAATATGGAACATTCTGGGGTAACAAAAAACCTGCTTTGCAGTCAAAGCTATAACAAGGATTTTGAAATTAGTGAGGTCTTGATGTAGCAACTGTGCTCCAATGATGTGTACAAAAGGCAGTCATATCTTTATATTTTGCTTCCTGTGTCTTGTTTTTTTTTTTAATTGTTTTTGTTTGTTTGTTTGTTTGCTTTTTAAGCAATAGTTTTCCTGGTTTTCTGAAGCTTTTCCAAAGCTTTTCTTTCAGCTGCTTTTCTACATAGTCTTTTCAAAATAAAAGCCGTCTAGCGCATGACATATTAGTTCATGAAATTCTTACTGTCTAATATTGAAGAAAAAAAAAACAGAACAACAAAGGTCCAAGCTTTCCCCAGGCTCATAGCTGGTTACCATGCTGACCGTGTCTGCAGGGTCCCTAAAGGCACACAACTAGGAGGAAGTGTTTAATTTGCCTTAAATCAATGATACCATATTGCTCATTCACTTCCCGGTTTCTCCACTTGAAGAATGAGGTATTTTCAGTCAGATCTGGATCTTCTTTAGCCCGCCAGATTACTAGTACAGGGTTTGTGTAATGTCTGACTGACCAATCTAAGAACAGTGTCTGTAATCATCTGGAGAAACAGAGCAGCGGCTGGCACTGTTGCCGCATAGCAAGCAGGATTTTGGTTCAAACTTTCTGGTTGGCAAGGGAACTGTTATGTGGCGTTTGCTTCACATAGAAATGACCACACATACTTGCTGGGTTACTTTATGACAGTAAATTCACAAGGTGGGTTTACATATTGCAAACTACTGTGTTATATTTAAGAAAATATTGTGCAAAAATGCCCCTCACAGAAATAACGCTGCACGTTGAGTGTGACAGTTCTTTGTCAGTATTGCCATACTTTACTGCCTAAGGACACCTTTATGCCTAAATGCAACATGCCAGTGACTTTGACAAAATGGCATTAATTGACATCCCAAGAATGAGAACAGGCAGAGACATTTACTGAAGAGGCTGAACATCTTTCAGAAATGTCACTCTGGCCTGGTTATAATAATAAAAAGAAGCTGTTGTTTTTAAATACAGTGTGGTGTTGCAGCTACAACAAATTTCTGGGAAAAAAAAAAGGTTAAAGGGTTAATGCATCAAATTATTTTCACTTAAAATGTACATCAACAATATTAAAATTGCTGCATACACTACATATTATGTGCAGACCCGGTGTTCCAGTATGTCCTCTTGGTGCCCAGCATTGCTCAAAGAACTGCTTTGAAGCATCTCTCCAAACACCACATGTAATCAGAGCTAGCAAATTCACATCAGGGATGACCACATAGCCTGATATCATCTAAATGCAGATTACATTCATTATCAACCCACACACTTTCGCTGAACCTAGTCATCTTTTTTCTTATAATCATCTCTCTCTCTTTGCCATCTTGTATCAAATCTCTGTTCAATCTTCTGGTCTTTTATTTTTATGCCCTCATCCCCCTTTTACCATCCACCCCAGCTTAATAATCACTTCAACAATAACTGATAATAAGAGAATAAAAACTACTTAACTAAAACAGAAAGCGTGAATAATTTATAGATGTTCCTCTGGTCTCTTAGATGTGGCATCTGTTTGTTGTTGTGGGACATTGTAGCATTTTGTGATTTTTGTTTACTGTCTGGCTCGTAGGAGGGGATGACACTTCACAGATCAGAGGGAGATGTAATCTCACCAGTCGACAAAGGCTTGTACGTGTGCATTTGGAGTGTATATGTTTCTCTGACTGAACAGCATCTGGTCAGCATGTAATGTGTCACTAAGCACTAGTTATTATCACACACAGGGGAATATATATCCCCTACTGCTGGTTCATCTGCTATACATCTTGAAAGGGAAATATGAGAAAGGTCAGTTCTGCATTAGCCTTTAAAAAAATAATTGATCTCTGTGAAGTGATTTCCTTGTACTGCAGACATTTTCCAGAGTCTGTAGCTTCCAGTACACATAAAAAAATAAGCAAAAATGTCAAATTTCTTTGGAGAATTCTTGGATATTGTGTATAATCATGGATAGATGATATAGCTCATTTGTATCATAAACAGCAGTTACTTGAGTGCTCAGATGTTCATCTAGCATCCCTAGTAGCATCCCTAGTGTTTTGCCACCACATCATAACCTTAGTGCCAGGTGTAAATCTATTATAATGTGACTAGTTTTTGTATTTTGTTATCAAGCATGAATTATGAGCCAGCAACACATTTAGTCTGCTCAGAGCAAGAGACAGACAGATGGGTCTGACCAGAGATTTAAATGTTGTTCCTGGAGGCATTGGTGCATTGCTAAGCATGAATACAATTATAAAGACAAGCATGCACAGGCACGCAATGCATAAATGCACACACACACACACACTGGCTAACTTTGTGCATTCACACACAAAAATGATGAAAGTCGTTATGATTGGCTTTGCCCTTGTAAATCCAAATGACACTGGCCTGCCTCCATTTTTGAGCTTTTCTAATAATGTTGGTCTTACCTGAACCTTATTGAGAGCATTCGGGTCTTTCCAGCAAATAAAAGACAACCTCCAGCTTATCCGTGCTGTTGTTTTCATTCCCCTCTGCTATAGCCTTGATTATTATTGCCCACTACTATAGACAGTCACTGGAGGGTCACCACAAAATGAGCTGCACAAAGAATTAAATGGGTATAGGAGGGGCGTAGAAGGCCTTTTGGAAGTTGGAGTTGTTCTGGCTGAATTGTAAGTTTTTTTAGGATTATAATTTGCTGTGTGTAGTTTTGCCTTAAATGTCCTGTTCCTGCCCTCAATGCACATGTATCTAGAAGGAAATGCTGATTTTTTTATTTTCTGTGTGGTTAATCACAGAGAAAATTAATATATTTAATAAATCAAATTCATATATGTGTTGTTCAGAAATCCTAATCTAGAGTTCTTACTAACATGTACACAGTGTACGAACATCCTTTTTTTCCCCTCTCTATCTGTTTAGCTTTCCCCTCACCCGTAATCTCGCAGCAGAAGGCTGTCCTTGCTGTCACTATATAGCCCTTCTGTCCCACTGTTGCTAGAAACTTGTACATAGAAGATTGACTGACTGTTGGAGTTTTAACAATCACCTTCAACTCAGTGTAACATGAATTGGGGCTATATAAGTGAAAATGATTTAGAAATTGAATACACATCCTGTAGAATTAAGGAGATGGACTAGGGCTCAGTATTCGACTCTTTGGGCAGTTGGCACAGTCTAAATATAACTTTGTTATGTTGCACAACAGCAGGTATTAAAAAATATGAGACATACAGAATAATATATATTTTATATATACGGGCCAGTTGAATCTATCCAAAGTGCATCTATTCAAGGGTCTTAAGGTGTAGTTCGTTGTTTTTTTATTTCATATACTCTGTTCTCTGCTTCTACAGATCAGTTACTGGGAAAGTGAAAGATCTGGAAGAGACAAGGGGAATAGAAGAGGTTCTAGACATGCCTGAAATTCTTTAGAGAGCAGAGGGGATTGCCAGGTGGGTTGGGAGAGTATGAAAAGACAGACAGGGCTGTGAATAAAAATAGAGCTCTAAGCTAACTCATTTTCTATCATGGTGACCTGGCATTTACGAGACAACCTTGATAGAAATTTAATTCACCTGTTTTCTGCCCCCCTTTTTTATTTTTGACCCTAAGGGTCTTTTTCAAAATTACACGGTGGCACGACTCCACTTGGATTGAAAATCTAAAAGTTCATTTAGACAACAAAACAATTACAACTTTTTTTAAACACCAGTAACTTAATTAAATATTAAATTACAGTAAATAAACCACGGAAGTGAAATACACACATGCCTCATATATAAACAGCAACAGTACAATGGTTATATTCACAGCAACTGTCTAGAAAGGTTTACTTTATTACTAATGAGAGTCATTCTTTGTCCTAGACCTAGACAAAAGTTTATGTTTTCCTTGACATGTAAAAACAGAAACAGTTTTGAGACTTTTCACTAAAAATGCATAGAAAAAGCTGTTTACCAAAATACCCTTGTACGTGTAGATATAGATTCAGCCTGGAGGTGGATGGGCTAAAGGAGCAGATAAAGATATCAAGGTCCAGCCCTCAACCAAAAACAGATATGTGAAGAACAGTGGAAGAGTGGAATAACACAGCCTGGTTGATGGATTTAAAGTCCCATTGTAGGCAGTGATGTTAGAATCTGAATTTGAATTAAAAGCACATAAGAAAAACAATACAGCAAAGGGCTGTAGGTTAGATTCAAACCCAGATCAGAAGTGCTAAACAGGAACTAACAATGGAATAAATAACCAAGATGCCAAGACTACAAAGTGGTAACATGGTAAATACTCACCATCTCTACTCCTATGTATATATTATATAAACTGTAACCACACACAGGACCTAAATGTTGGAATAAAGCAATAAATAAATAAATGCTATTAGTTTGTAAGCCAAGTCCCACATAAAGTCCAGAAAGAAAAAGCATAAATCCAAACTTATTCGGGGAAATACAGAAAACAATCGGGACAGTTACAAGGGGGGAATCAAACACTTAATAAGCAAGACACAAGCATCAACCAGCTACCATAGTAAAACAGGAAATAACCCAAACAATAACAACTAAGCACTGAGATTAGAAGCGTGTGCTGAACACAACACAAAGAAACACCATGGATGCTAGAATAGTAAGGAAGAAATAAAAATACAACATAAACAAACTAAAAGACATCAGAATGAGCCTAAAGGTGGACCAAAGGCGCAGACTCACAAAAAAACAGAAGACAGTGAAAAGAAAGAAAAACAAAAGTAAGTGTGGCACAACTGGTGCAGACTTAGCAGCATGATCTGAAAGAGAAAGAAAACTAGAGTTAGAATGAAAAGGAGAAACTGTAACTAAATAAAATACAGAAAAACAAAGCGCACTTACTTGTCACACAGGTGTACAAGAGGGAAGGGGCAGGTTACCAAAATGCTCTCATGCAGGGGAGTAGAGATGGCTGCAGTGGAAGTCGGAAGTAGGTGAGGGGGGAAGCCACTAGAAAGCTTGAGGTCTGTGGTGTGCAGTTCTTCTGAAAGCCTGAATACGGTCCTGAGTCAACAAGATGACTGGGAAACCACAGGGAAAACAAGGTTACTACTTGAAGCATGGAAATAACAGCATACACTAGTGAGACATATGTGTTACTGTGAGGACTGTAGTATCAATCTGTGAAGAACTGCTGCTCCCGCTACTTCTTAAATACGCCACCCTGATAGAGATGAGACGCAGCTGAGAGACACTAACCTCAGCTGCTGCGGCTCGGCCCCAAGCGCACCTGATCATGCAGTTTCCCTTAAAAAAAGAAAACCAACCCAAGCCTGCCCGGATTCTCATAAAAATGTAAGCTGGAAAATGAATAAAGGTAATTCTGAACAGAAACTCACATTCATATATTTACTTGGAAAACACAAAAAAATCTATAAAAATATCATAAAATATCTATAAAGAAATATCTATTTCTAAAATACTTTTACATATGTTTTAATTGCATTTGATCTAACACATGCAGAAATAGCGTGACGTTTACATAAGACTTTAGTACACACTGAACTGCAAGCTTAACAGTAGCCTACATCTTATTTAAGTATTTATTTTCGCCTCTGTCAGTGCGCCCCAGGGCAGCTGTGGCTACAATGTAGCTTGCCATCGCCAGTGTGTGAATGTGTGTGTGAATGGGTGAATGACTGAATGTAGTGTGAAGCGCTTTGGGGTCCTTAGGGACTAGAAAAGCACTATACAAATGCAGGCCAATTACCATTTAATGTACATTGTGAATAGTGCTTTGTGTGTGTCTGTGTGTAAGCTTACTGCTGTAAACAACCTTTTCAAAATATGATCTATATTTATAAGGCAAACGATATATAAAGTGGAGTAAAATTTAAATGGTAAATGGCCTGTATTTGTATAGCGCTTTACTAGTCCCTAAGGACCCCAAAGCGCTTTACACAACCAGTCATCCACCCATTCACACACACATTCACACATATAGTTAAAATACAGTTAAAAAAACACACACACAAAAGCTCCAGATATTAAACAAAACTGGTGTGGCGCTTGTCCCCATTTTAAGTCTCTAGATACATCTTATATTGTGTCTGCAGCTGGTTATTGCTGTATAATTTTGTGGGGGGTAGTGGGGGATGTTACTTTATGATGACAATTAACAGTCTTATAATGGCTGTTTCTAGCATGATGCTGCACCATGCCCCTAAGCAACAGTAGTTTAAGATAGGTTTCATGAACACCACAGTGAGCTGACTCGACTCCAGTTGTTTCACCAATGACCAGATATAAATGTGATTAACTTGCAGCTGTCACCTCAACAGAAATAATGCGATAAAGTCGTGTCAGAACGGGACAGAACCTCAAAAGAATGCTTTAATATCTTGAGGGATCAATGACACCAACAACTGAAGCTGTTATGGGAGTAAAGGGAGACAGTGTTTTTAATAAATTTCTCACCAACTGTAGATAATCATTTTGTGTTACAATCCCAGCTCTCCAGGCAGTGACATAAACAACATGCAGAAACGGTTGAAAGCAAAATTGTTAGTTTTTTTTTTTAATGAATGAAAAGAGTCTTCACAAACAATGTGACAATTAAAAAAACAAAAAGAACACTAGTTGTAGTTGTGTTGCTTTAGTTCCTCTATATTTGCATCTCTTTCTCTCTTCATTGCTAGACGGGAGTAGGGTTGCCAACTCCCTGAAAAATAAATAAGGGACACCTCGTGGCCAGGGCCGGGCGACCCAGTTGTCTTCACCCTTCCCAGTGTGGTGAATTTTCTAGCTCTTTTTTTGTGTGTGAAATTATTATTTTTTAACCATTTGACTTGAAGTTGATTTAAGTAGATGCATATTCTATTCTTTGTGATATGAACACATGTGAAACAAAGGATCATTTAGCCATTTATTTTTAGCTCAAAATGACAACATTAACACAATAAAACAGGTCTCTTTCTTAAACAGAAGCCTGTCATGCTTAACTTTTGAGAATATAAGTAAATCTTTCTTTAAAAGAACTCTGTCCTGCTTAACTTAAAATAATAGAAAACAATAGAACGAAAAATATTCTTGTAACAGTGCACATTTAGTGCATTTAGTACAATTGGCTTCAGTTGAGGTATTATTTCAGCTTTTCTAATGCTTATCAGCTGCTCCCGTTTGAAAACCCGCTTGTTCCCATGATTACGCATCATAACTCATCATCATTATTCATCTATGTATTACTTTTATGTATTAGTCATCAATTTGTTGTAATCATCTATCCTTGCAGTTGTTTATTACACAAAATAAGTTATATTATCACACTTCTGGCCACATAGCGCTGATATTCAC
>NW_024582548.1:801187-831437 GCF_018398535.1 Haplochromis burtoni | reverse complement strand
TAGTTTTCTGTCTTCATTTATGTTGGAAGTGATAGCAGAGCTGTACGTTTTAATTCTTTCAGAAATCTCTCAGTCAGAACATGCTATATCATGTTTAGGTGAAAACTAGCGAGCTAACTTCCAACTCTGTTGAATTTAATAAATTCTGTTTTCATGGATGCCTGGATATTAAACTTAATTGTTACACCTGGTAAAGCAGCAAGGCTGATCATTTTATTAAAGATGAAAGAATTTAGACAGTTTTTAACTCTCAGTGATGCCGCAGTGATCGTTTGACTTTGGGACCTGAAGCAGACGGAGTTTTAGACCCCGATTACTCCGCGAGGCTCCTGACTATGGTAGCCGTAATGCTCCGGCAAGCCATCAAGTGGTGCGCCTTCATAGCTTACCAAAGTCATACTAAAACATTTTTGACAGATTTCTGCGCGTCATGTACCACATAAAATCTGTTTGAGGTCAGTAAGCACAACCAGAATTCATACATAAGGCACACTGTCGATTTTTGAGAAAATTAAAGGATTTTAAGTGTGCCTTATAGTGTAGAAAATACGTTATACAGAAGAAAAGAATATATCGTGATATATATCGTTACCGCACATGCTTCAAATTATACCGTGATATGGATTTTAGGCCATATCGCCCAGTCCTACCATGAACGGGGTTTAAACATGGTGACCACAAAGAAAAGAAAATTGTTGAAAAATTGTCACTTAAAAATGATACAGAAGACAAACATGAACATTGGGACTACTTTTGGAGCTATTTGAAGCAAACAGGAAATCATGACCATATTATTGTGATTTGAAGGACCAATAACAGTGACCACCAGTCCAAATGTTACTTAACCGTCAATTTCTTTGCCCATTTCTGTGTTTCTTCTCTTGGAACCCACTCTTAGTTAGTTTCTCTTTTCTTTCTTTTAGACTTGTAAGGGCAGGGGTGCACACCAGCAGTTTTCTTGTGGGTGTTTTTGTTTGTTTGTTTTGTTTTAGTTTAAGTTTAAGTATATGTTGCAAAATCAATAAAAAACTTAAATGTCAAAAAAAAGAAAGTAGTTGCTTTTTAAAGGGTCAAACAAGTGACTGATATAGCACAAACCACAATTTCCACACTGTCTACAGTAGCCTGCATGAATCAGAGGGATTATATCATCTAAACAGAGTATTTGCAAACTCACATCAGTAAATGCAATATTAACTTTCACAGAGTCATATATATACTTAATAAAGCTTGTGATTTTAAACTGTTGAAACTACAAACATTCAGACCAAGTTTATTATTATTTTTTAATAATTATTTGTGAATGTGTTTGTGGAGGTGGGAAGCTGTTTTTAGAGAGACTTCAGCAGTACAGGCAATGCATCTAAGACACTCAGGCCTGCCCTCTGACAGTCAGCTCTCATTATCTGAGCGTCACTATCCCTGCACTCACCGCTGTTGCCTCCTGCCACCACTGAAACAAAAGAGGTCATCAACCACAGGAGAATAAAGTGGAGAAGGAGGAGGTAGGAACAAAATTTAAAATGAGTAATGAATATGTTAAATAGTGCACAATGATCATGTGAGTGTAAAAGATCACAGTGGTGTGGTAATGGCAAGGGATTATAAAAATGAAAAATTCTAAATATTTAGCTACCTAAAAAGAGTAAATGATGTGCTATGATAAAAACAAGTAAATGAAAGAACTATAACTTCACTGTAGATCAGCATCAAATGAACAAAGCTTACAAATGCAAATACACACTTCAGAGTCAATAGAAAAAATAGATGCCTTGAATGGCAAATACTTCTGAATTTTGTACAACCCAACTCAGCTGAATGAATCATGAAATGAACAGACTACAAGATGAATGTGAAACTCCCAAGGTGAGAATATATTGGCAAATTCTAGATGGTAAAACCTTTTCTTTCAGCTATTATTGGACATGACAGATGGAATGAAATTGCTGTGGATTAGAGTGTAATAAGAGACAATAAAAAGTCAAAATACTCTAATGTTGAGAAAAATAATTTGTATTAACTGTTTGAAAGGAACATTGAAAAGGAGAAGTTGATTATAAAAAGGTATCATGGTTGAGAAACATTTACAAGTTGTGTCTAGTTTTCAAGTATCTAGTTAATTAGGGGTAGCTAAATGGTAAATAAATAATGAATTAAAATTTTCATAAAGTAAATGCCTCTGATCATGTGTAACTGCACTGGTGCTCTCCTCGCATGTGTATTTGCTGTATATCAAGAGTGTGCGTGCTTATGAGTGAAATATAGCCATATGATTTTGTGTGTTCATTGTGCTTTAAATGGTAATGCAGCAGAGTCTATCTACATTGAGTAAATGCACAGGGAGTTTCCCTACACAAGCCTGCCAACTCCTCTCAGCCAGCCCCGATGGGTTATCAAAGCAGACACTTGGCAACCTACTTTCCGAAGCAAAGCATCTGCCCATTCAGAGGCAATGGGGCTAATGTCAGACTCTATCATTCTTACGTTCAAAATGACCTTGGCATCAGCATATACAGCAAAAACTGATGCATGTATTTTAAGCACAAGAGGTAGAAAATATTACTGCAAATCAATTCAAGTTTCAACATAGGTCCTTGTGACAGTCATTACTTAAACAAAGTCACCTTCAGAGCAAGCAGGGGTGGCCATTACTTCTTTAAGAGGTGGGTTATTGATATTCTGTTCAGTTTTGACATGCTTGCTTGCATTGCAAGCTTTAGAATTAG
Organism: Haplochromis burtoni; assembly: GCF_018398535.1. Classification (NCBI taxonomy): domain Eukaryota; kingdom Metazoa; phylum Chordata; class Actinopteri; order Cichliformes; family Cichlidae; genus Haplochromis; species Haplochromis burtoni. The sequence goes on along the minus strand of NW_024582548.1, from coordinate 828,711 downwards.
TCTTCCAATTGGAAAATGCACACCCACAATCTTGACATAACTGCAAAAATATAGGTCGTGACTTCACAGCAGTAAAGGATAGACACATCCCAAAGACTTATTTCTGCCCCAGAAGAAAAAAAAAAGTGAATGTGATGAATGCTGAAGAAGGATGTTATACAGGCTTTGAATTTGCTGATGGCCCACTTCTTTCCCCCCGAACGGCCATCCAGAATACCAGCTTCTCCAAACAATATTGTTGCAGACCTGACAGGAGAAGAGTGTTAGTGGGGATTCAGTCATGGCATGATTATTTTTATGTGTATTGACTAATGCTGAATTGACTAAATTTATAAATGTACCTGTGTGTGTGTGTGTGTGTGTGTGTGTGTGTGTGTGTGTGTGTGTGTGTGTGTGCGCATGCTCTTGTGTTTTCAGTATGAGAGAGTTTACAATGAGGATTTCAACTCTCAGAATGGCTTAGCTTAGTGTCTTTGTTGTGGCTGAGCTCCTTTGTCTCTCCCTACTCTCAGAGAGCTGTCTAGTGTTTTAAGTGCCTGACAGCCAAAAGTACACAACCTGTAGCTTCTCACCTCTCTGCTACTGCTTTGCAGATGGGTTTTAACTACTTTTCTTTTGGCAGTTTTCCCACATAGTAAGTGGGTAAAGGTCAGACAAAGGCAAATAATACTTTACTGCCATTTGTTTCAGGTATTAATGTATTATACCTATAATTAAGAAAGGACATTTAGATCATTAATAGTTATTTGTTTGATGTATAAAAAAAAAATGCTGCCTTCCCAGTCAATTATTGTTCCAATTATTTGATGATTGATCAGCTATGAAATTCTGCCTTTTCACAAATATACACAATGACTTTATGATGCAAAATGGTGATTTTTGTGTTCATATTTAAGTACACTTGGGGCAGTACTCAGTAGCACATTGGGGAGTCAGATATTTGAAAGTTATCTTTAATCTCAGACTAAAATCATATGGAGTAGAAGAATGAACAGTTTTATTAAGATCATTTGGGTTTTTGGATATTTTGTACTTTCACAGTTAGCTTTTTGTTCACTTTTACAAGACCGCTGACATTTAAAACAGATATGAGAGATTTATTACTGAGTTGCATATGTTCATGGTTTTTCAAACTGATTTCAGTCCAGCTTCATCACAGCTTTTTAAAATATGACGGGCTGACCAAAAAGAGAGGATATTGGATATAATATTATAATCAAAGATTTCATCTTTAATTACCTGTCCAGTCACAGGGGCAGTCTGATTATGCTAACCTAGATTCCCTGTGGCTACAATTATGACTGTAGCCACAAACTCCTTACAGACGACTTCCATGTCTTCACTAATCTTACCAAATCAAATAATATCTGAAAATGAGTTGCAATAAATTTTGTCTGAAATAAACTTCTTTAAATTTCTGTAAAGTATAATATTTGCCCTTAATCAAGTTCATCAGCATACTCCTGCACTCTCTTGAGGAAAAACCTGATCTCTTCAAACTTGAGCTGGCAAAGATTCGGAGGTCTAAAACAACATTTAAAGACATACTGTATATCCAACCAGAAGGTAATATAACTGCTGCAATTTGTCATTCCCAGGCGGAATGACAAAGGCAAGAAGACGTATTGAATATTACGAAATGTTACTAAAGCATAATACTCTTTAGTAAGCATGGACCTTGATTTCTGAGAACTAAGCGGTAGTGTTAATCATCACTGCCAAATGTCTAAAGGTACAGTAAATGGTAAATGGCCTGTATTTGTATAGCGCTTTACTATACAAATACAGGACCCCAAAGCGCTTTACATATTCAGTCATTCACACACGCATTCACGGCAAGCTACATTGTAGCCACAGCCACCCTGGTGCGCACTGACAGAGGCGAGGCTGCCGGACACTGGCGTCACCGGGCCCTCTGACCACCACCAGTAGGCAACGGGTGAAGTGTCTTGCCCAAGGACACAACGACCGAGACTGTCTGAGCCGAACTCCCAACTCTTGAGCCACGATCGCCCACGATCAAACAAAAAGTGGCTAAGTTGGCAATAATGCAGTAAAAAGTAAAATATACAATATACTCATAGAAAGGAATTTATGTGAGAGGACCTCTAATAGAAATCTATGTGTAGTACCCCTGCTCACAACATACAGTATAGTTTTCTCTTGTTGTGTATATTTCAACACCTATCTGACACAGAAGTTGCTCAGAAATTAATATCACAGGATATTATGTGTTCAACCAGCCAGGAATAAAAGACATCATTTCCTACATATAGCAAGTCAGTTTTAAAATTGTTATAACAAAGGGAAAGATTTACATCCTATTTTTTTTTAATTCTCTGATGATTAATCCACCATGGAAAACACTGAACTGCTGCAGTGAACAATGTGTTTAAAAAAAGCTCCTTGAGTTTAGCATTTTTTATGTAATAAGAAGCACATGCAGTCTTTGAGTAACTGTCAGCTATTCAAGAAAGAGAATGTAAGTGTCTGGATTATCCAGCAAATCTGAAATATGAGCCATACTAAGAATTCCCCATTTTTCTTCCTCGAAAATAACCAGAGAAGTGACACTTTTGCAATAGCTCCCCAGTGTCTAGGGCCCAGTCCTGTGCTAGGCCAGCAATCTGTTTTAAATGAACTGTTTGTGTTCCTCTGACACATTTGGTGTTATTTTAATGGTCTGGAAACCACAGTGCAATATTGTAAAGGATTATTATACCTTTAAATCACCTGTGAGAAGATATCTGGGTGCATAGGAAATCCATTAATCATCTTTGCTAGGATGCAGCTCAAATTAAAGACCTAGCCTTGTACTCACAGGCACAGAATATAAGACGCATTAAAAAAAATACTCTTCCTGCATGTGGCGCTTTCATTCTCAAAGCCATATACTGGTTTTGTTTCAGTTATGTGATGTGACTCTCAAACTGAATGAATGCTAGTTTTTTAAAAACAAACAAAAATATTATGGGGAGAAATAATTAAGAAGCAAGTATACTTGTGAGATATGTTTTGCTTTGTGAGCAGTCATACGCTGGTTTCTGTTGAGCTTCACCTTGAACACCGAGAGGTTATTCTCTATTGTTCATTCTCAAATGTCGAAAGCTCTGGCTGTAAAGACTTTCTCTGTAAATTACTCTCCATAACTGATTAAATTAATCATGTATGTGTTACTTGCACAGAATGATTCAATTCTCAAGGGTTTTATTCCAGGAGATGTTTAATCTTCTTGTTTAAGTTTTTGTTTTTTGGGGTTTTTTGGGGTTTTTTTTGCTTAAAGTCCTTTTATAACGTAAGTGCAAGTATTCTCTGAAGCAAATTATGATATCTCACAACGACATGAACTAACCAGATGTCATTTTGCTTTCCGAAAATGACAGTTTGGAGAGACTTCAAATGAAAAAAAAAGAACCAACCACAGTCAGCCAATCAATAAATCAGCCAAAAGGAACTCCTTGCCAACATCCCTTTAATTGCCTCTTCTTCACTGAATGATTCAGCTTTTGCCGAAGGCTTTAATGAGGTGTTGAATTTCACTGCGGGGATTGAAACACAGGCAATTAAAAGGCAGATGTAGCCAGGCCCAGGTGAGCTGAAGGAGTGATAACAGAAGACAGAGTGAGAGAGTTTAGCAGATATTATAACATCCTCCAAACTAGTAGAGAGAAGTAGGATCCTAAACACGATGAGAGCTTTTGATGAATGTATAAGTAAAGTGAAGTTGCTGCCTCTATGAGTAAATTTAAATTCCATCTACTCCTTTGTTGTTGCTCAATTGTTTCCCTATGAAAGATTTGCATATCTAGAGCTGGGTGTTTCCCAGGGAAACATCACCTGTAAAATCTTGAACTCTTATATGGGGTTTGGTGTGAACCTCTACAGTATTTCACAGTGGACTTAGTAACACCAAACAAAGTGCTAACTGTATCCTTAGAATACTGCATGTGCCTGAGTATTGAGATTTCCTGGAGTGTTATTTTGACTTGACTAGCATGCAGGACACAAGGGCACAGCAAATAAAAGGTGAAGTCAGACACTGGTAAAAAAAAAAGCTACTCTAAGCTTTTTCACAGGATTTTCCTAGAGGACAAGGTGGAACAGAGAGTCTGCATACAGAGCGAAACAGAGGTGAGGGTGGGAATGCAGCATAAGGTGTGTAGTTTATACTAAGTAAGTAAGTAAAATGTATTTATATAGCACTTTTCATAGATAAAAATCACAAAGTACTTCACAATAAAACCAAAAATATAAATAAAATAATAATATAAAACAATGAAAAAATTAATTAAAAGCTTTTTTGTATAGAAATATCTTCAGCTGCTTTTCAAAAGAATCAATGGAGTCTACACAACGTAAAGACAACAGAAGAGAATTCCACAGCCTCGGTGCCAGAAAAGCTCGATCCCCACATGTTTTGAACCTAGTACGTGGGAGGAACAGTAACTTCTGACCTGGAGACCTAAGTGCTTGGGAAGAAGCATGAGGTTTCAACAGGTCAGAGATATACTGGGGAGCTTCACCAATGCTGGAGTAATATGTGACCTCTTGTTAGTGCCAGTTAAAAGTAGATTTAAAAAAAATATTGTGTTTTACAGGTAATAAATAGTTCTCTTTATTAAAGAGTTGACAAATCATGACACATGAAGAAAGAGTAATTAATCCTAGTTTAGTTAGTCCTAGTTTTATATTATATATTATATATATCATGGTTTGCCAATATTAAAAAGTTTTTTGTTCATCATTTACATTTACATTTGGTTTTAGGTTTTAAGGATGCTGGGAATTTGTGTTGTTTAAACACCAACACAAAAACCTAAGCCTACATGTAAGTCGCTTTCCAAAATTCAGCAACAGTGGTACACGTCGCTAACAGTTCCACATTTTCTCCCTCTGTACCTGGACAGCGCCTGCATGCAGCACCAAAGGACTCAGCGAGCAACATCTGTCTCGCCCTAGTAGCACCTGTCCCTCTCATCCTCTTTAGTTACCTCATCCTAAACTCATCATCATATTCTGTGTTATAATTTACTTTTGTTTGTGTTTGACAAGGTTTGCAGTCTTGCCACATGTGTCACAAACTGCGTCTTGGCTCCGTTTATGATCAACTATTATTGTCAAGCGAGTGAGTGAGCACACGTAAACTTTTAGATACATTTTTACAGCCATTTTTCACAAACAACTATGACAGGTGGAAGAAGTAGTTGTTCCTAACAGTCATTCAGATGATCCCAATAATATAGTTACTTTCCACTGTGTTCCTGTTAAAGATAAATTTACCCCAAATTACTTAAATATCTATATTTTAATTTGAGAATCAATTCTAGAACACAAATATGTGCTAACGGAGGAATCAATATTTCACTGTCGATCCGCACACCACTATTAGTTAGTCAGTAAGTCAACACACAGCAGTCCAAAGTCTTGGGGGTATACCTATCCTCCTCTCTTCCGTCCTTCCTCTTTTGAGCAGCACTGTTTTTGCTAGACATAATTTACGATGATACTGCACCCATAAATTGCTGTGTAAGACACTTGCGAAAAACACAGTAAATAAATTGCTGTAGAGTTGACGACAACTAGTTTGGGGGCATTTTGCACAAATTTTAGAGAGCAAGATCAGGTTAATCATGTCTACTGCACCCTACCATAAGAATTTTAACTTTCTAAATTAACCTCAGCTGCAACCCTTTAAGTAGAAGATGATGTGAGAGTGCTTACAACCAGTCTATTCTTTGCATTATGTTTGTCATAAGAGGTCTTTTGTGAAGGAACCTGTTTTTTTGGGTTTTTTTAGAGGGACTTCAAAAAGACTACAAAAAGAAAGAAAAGTGTTGTCTAGATTATATTCTGGTTTTGATTGTTTTGTAGTCTTAAATGATAGCTGTAGACATACAGATCCCAAAAAGAAAAACAAAGTGTTGAATTAGAATAGAATAGAATAGAATAGAATAGAATAGAATTCAACTTTATTGTCATTGCACATGCACAGGTACAGGGCAACGAAATGCAGTTTGCATCCATCCAGAAGTGCTTTAGTGATATAGATATATTACAATATATATTAGCAATAATATAGATATGTGAGTATATTACAGAAATGGGTCTATTATGGTATGTTATAATGTACACGGTATGAAGTATGTTGTGAATATTCTATAACTATAAGTATGTACAGGCTGTAGTGAGTACAAGCTATGTACAGGCTATGAACAGGATATAAATATGAAAAACTATACAGAATATGAAATAAATAACTTTACAGAATCTGAGATATACAGCTATACAGAAATGGGAACTATGCAAGTTGTAAACAGTTGTAGGATTAAAGATTATCGAATGTACAGAATGATTATTTACACAGAGCTATACAGTAGTGTGGAATTACAGTAAGCAGCTCAGCAAAACTATTGTGATTTATAGTCAGACAAACCCTCATTTATGCTAATGGAGCATAGCTAATGGGGAAGACTGAACACAGTCTGTTATCAAGTAATCACAATTTGTTCCCCTTATATTTAACTGGATTGGGAGGTCTGGATTTCAAAACACACGTGCAGTGGACTCTAATTAAAGCTGTGAAGTATCTCATGGAAGAATGAACAACGGGGTAATAGATGTTGTGGAAGCGCACCATTTACAGATAAAGAAACCTGAACCTGAGTCTCTGTTGCTGTTGTGGGTGTATACTGTATAAAAGTAAATTGATAGCATGCATGATACAGTGTCGAAAGGAAAACGGATCTTTTTAGGACCTATTAGACCATGTACTGTGCATTTGAAAAAAAGAAAAGGTCACTCAATGTTTTTTTTTTCTCTTTCTTTTTTGTTTTATTTTGGTTAATTTTTTAGATTAATTTTTTTTTTCTATTCAAACCTCACCAAATGTGTACATAAAAACTGGAACAAACAAAAAGGCATGGTATAGTTTAAAATCTGAAATGAGTACTTGAAACAGTGGTACTATACTTTTGATAACTGCAATGCATGTAAAGGATTTCAGTCTGTTCAGCAGAGCATGTAAAGCCATTATATGTTGGAGCTATAGCCCTGAAATTCAAACTTTCATCAACAAATGTTAGGAGACCTGGGTCGTCGACCCAGAGTTTGGAGTTTAAATTATTGTTGAACTTTGATTTTGATATTATTTATTATTTCTAGTCTTTTGGTTTCTTAGAGTTCTGGTTTCTGTCTGTGTTCCTTAATTGTTGTCTCCCCTTGTCAAGGTCCATGTCTTATGTTAATGTGTATGGTTTTGCTTCCCCTGTCTCGATAGGCCTGATTTGTCCCTGCTGTGTTTCCCTGCAGCCTCTCATTCCCTGATAGCTCCCTGTGTGTACTTAAGCCCCGTGTTTTCTTTAGTCTGTGTTACGATCTACCCTCATCCTATGCTGTGTGTTCTGGTTGCCTGTGTAAGTTTATTTGTATTCTCAGTTTGGTTACATTTGAATTTGGCATTAAAGCTGTTTTGAGTTCATGATTTTGCCCCAGTGTCTCTGCACATTGGGTTCTCCTTTCCACCACTCCTGCCTGCACACAGCCTTCACATGACAACAAATAACTGTCATAAACTTCTTTAACAACGAGAAGACTATGAAACCTTAGTTTGCTCCTTAAAATATTTTTTGCCTTCTTAAATCATCATTGGTTGCACTTATTTTGATAAAATTCCTTGCAGCTAGCAGACAACAGACTGTGACTATTAATTGGTAAGAAAAACAAAAAAGACTGCACAGACACAACAAGACGGGAATTTAAAAGTAAAGTATAAGTTCACTAGATTTAGTTCTTTTAGGCAGTCATTTTAAAGCTAAAACACACTGTCAAAAAATCGATTAGGGGTATATAAAAATCTAAAAGCAATGACAGTAGCCTTCAAGAGACATGCCTACTAACAACTTGCAACTAAAAGAAAAAACTTTTTTATAGCTATCATATTTGTGTTATTTGCTTAATGATGTCCTTAAATAAACTGGTGACCCGTCTAAGGTGTACACCTCCTCTTGCCCAGTGATGCTTACCCTGAAATGGGTTGAGAGAACAGATGAAACTAAAACTAAACTGAGTTGACTTGACACTACTTTCCTCACTTTTGCCTTCTTATCTACAGGGGTTTTCCTGTGAAACACGTTGCTCACCAGCTGCTCTTCATTGCCTGCAGTCACATGTGTGGTGCCTCCTTAGTTCACCCCTTGATCTGTCATGTTATCCTGATCCCAACTCACCTAACTGCTTAACTACTATATCCCACAGCTAGAAACCCCCCACTTCACTTATGTTTCTTTCATTTTAATTTCTATTCAACTTTCCTTGCATGTCTCCTTTTTCCTACATTTGCCTCTCCTTGTACTGCTTTTCAGTCCCCCAACTTATTGCTTCTCCTCAAACCCATACCTTCATTTAAAGCCCCCCCCACACACACACACACACCACCAACAGCCCCAGCCCTTACCATCTAATAACTCAGTAATGGTAGAGTTGGTCTACAGAGCCCCAAGCTATCAGCTTTTATAGCTCTAATTGTTTCTTCTGTGCTGTTACTTCTAAAGCTGCTGTCTAGTGAATACAAATTGGCCACAGAAGGGAGCAACATTGAGCACCGATCCAAGACTAATCTCAGATGTTCTCAGCGGACACAGAGTCAAAAGAGGAACCTAATAACATGATACTTGTGATCGTGTGGATGAGTTTCAGGAAAAAAAAAAAAGAAACTCAATCATCTGAGGTCTTTATTATCTCAAACTTCAGTGTGTGCATTGTAAAATCTTATTCACTTCTATCTCTTCCCACTCCTCCAGCCCGTTTTACTTATTGTCACAATTTCCAGTGGTAAGGGATTAACATTTAATATACTCTCCTGTCAAGGATTATAGAACAGGTGACACATTTTCATTTGGAACTCACTCCATCAAAGAGGAAGCATACAGACACAGCATGCAGCAATATTTGATCTAGGATTACTGTAAAGAAAGAAAAATCACAAATGATACAAACAATTATGTTTGATTTAAGCTGCTTTTCGGGTTTTTTTTTTTAGTGCGCCTCAACTGGATTAAACCATTTCTCACTGATACATTTGGGCACGTTAAAGTCACAAAATGTAGCTCAAACAACAGCTTTTAATAAATACTCCTTGCAACAGATGTGAGAAAATATGTCCAGAGAATAATTTAACAAGTCTACACTCTGTATACCATAAATCTGACTGGCAGAGGGCCTATCTGAATGACAAAGCATATTATCATCTTGTTTGCTCTGCGTTTGGAGTCATAACTCTCCAGCAGTCTCAGCTCATCAGTGGTGTCAGACTGTATGAAAAGAACCAAAGTCTCTTGACACCATAAGTGTGGGTTTCACTGCTTCACTACCACAGATAACCACACGACAACAAAACCAGCTGGGGTATCACTCTCCACAGGCCAAAGGCTAATTGGTTAGCCTTCAGCCTGCGTCAGTGAATGGCAAGGCTTGTGGATAATCACAGGCTATCAAAGAGCTCATATTTACAAAAACTGAGCAAAATGAGTCGGCGCAGCCACTGGATTAGGACTACTTAGTCTTCCTTCCTTCTTTTTTAGTTGTTTAAATTTAAATGTATCATTTAAATGTGTTCAGAAATGTATATTGAACAATATTTACACCTGCTAAACCACATATAGACCACACCCTTCCACACCCTATACTGTTTAATTTCTCCATTTACTTTTGAAAATTATCATCTTCTGTCAAGTCCACAACTGAAAGACTATCTGAGTTGATGTAAATAATGATAAAGTCATTCAAGATGCCCAAACTTATTACACTGAGCCCACAAAATAAGTTTTTTTCCAAAAAACAAAACAAAAAACTGCAACGGTCACTCCAATTTATAAAAGTGGAGATGAACATCTGTTCTCCAATTACAAGGAAAATTTACTACTTTTCAAGTTGCCAAACGATGAGAACATTTTTTTTAAAAGTTTTACCAAAGATTTGAATTTTCAATTCATTACAAACGGACAACAATGAAAACACTGTGGGGTTTGTATTGTCTTTTTAATAAAGCATCTGACACATTATTAAAAGCAAGAGGTGTGTGGTATTAGAGGAACTGCACGTTAGAGCAGGGCGATATGGCCAAAAATATATATCACGATATATATTTGAACATTTGCGATAACGATACAACTGACGATATAATTTCTGCGAGACAAAATACAACTCCACAACTTTACTAGCGCAAAAAAACCCCGATCCATTTATTTTACTTAAACAAGCAGCTGTTTTTTTATGTGCATTAAAGCAATATAAATATTTAACAGTGCAAATGCAAATTCCTTGCTGAAAGTTTAACCAAAAGGCATTTCCAGTAGAAATGGGCTGACATATCCTGAGCATAACCATGTATAATATCCACTGAAGTTAAAAAGAGGTGCTTTGCTACATTAAACCGCAGTGTGCCAGATAAAAAAGTCAAATTTGTATTTTTCGGACCACAAGGTGCACGGGATTAAGACACATTAAGCGAAACAAAGCAGTCAGATAAATCAAACTTTATTCAACTCATTCTTCTTGCTTCCTCCACTTCTGTACCATTGATTCATTAATGCTTTATTCTATCACAGCTGCTCTTTTCCCATGTTGTTGCAGTATTAATGACTAATCTCGTATTGTGGATGGATTCTCTCAGTTGTTCTCCTGACTGAAATTTGGTCCGTTTACAGCATCCTGCCATGCTATTGCATTTGTCTAATCATCAGGAACCTTCACGTTAACTTTTATCGAGTGGGAAAGTGTTAGCGTTCATCCTGCAGCTTCACTGTTTATGTTATGCTAACACAGCTGTGTCGCTAGCGATCACGTAGCACATCATTAACTTCAGTAACCTTAAAAACGTCACTGCTGTGTAGTTTCCTGTCTTCATTTATGTTGAAGGTGACAGCAGAGCTGTACGTTTGAACTTTTTCAGAAATCTCTCAGTCAGAACATGCTATATCATGTTTAGGTAACTAGCGAAACTAGCGAGCTAACTTCCTGCTAACTTCTAACTCCGTTAAATGCAATGAATTCTGTTTTCATGGATGCCTGGATGTTAAACATCACAGTTAAACCTGGTAAAGCAGCAATGCTGATCGTTTTATTAAAGATCAAAGAATTTAGACAGTTTTAAACGCTCACTGATGTTCGTTTGACTTCGGGACCTTAGAGTGTAGGACCCAGATTACTCCCAGATTTACGAGCACCCTGCATGTTCTACAAAAAAAAATGTGCTTTGTTGTGTATCTGACGGACAAACACCAAACCAGTTCAGTTGCACCATTTTTACAAACCAATTCTGGTTCATCCGTTTCACTCAACAATCTGCTTTCCCCATTCTCATTCTCGCTTACCGCTGTGCTTTTTCAGCACTGCGCATGCGCGTTTGATCCATATTCTATCGCGATATTTCATTTTCTTATCGTTGCCTAGAATTGTACCGATATTACCGTGAACGGTATAATATGGTCCAGCCCTACTGCACGTTGAGGGCTACATAGTTACCTTGATGATAAATATCTGTATGTACAAACAAATATTGTTAAATCCAATTTGCTGACGGTTACTGGTGGTGGTGGCAGGTAATTTTTAATGCAGCATCTGATTGAGCTCTGCAACTGTCACAAAGCATACCAGCTGTTTCTGTGCAGTTTTAAACAAATCTGTCTCGACAGCTAAAGGTAAAGTGAGGGAAATAACATGACTGTGTGATAGTGTCACTGTCAGTGTTGGAGTAAAATGTAAAAATGCATGGTAGAGAAAGATGTTAGATTATTTTTCAAGGGTTATAACAAATTACAATTGACATGCTGTACAAAAATTTAAGTTAATGCTTACATGCAATTAATTTTATGTGAGAATAGACTATGATTACCTGATTACATGATTACTGTTCGTGTACCATTTGTTTTTTGTCATGTGTTATTTGTTATTTTTCTTCTTTAGTCCTTCTAGACACAAGGTAGTTATAAAAGTCTTCCTATTTAGATCATACTATGTGAAAATAAGCTAAACCGGCAGCCTACATGTATTTGGTTAGTAATTTGTAGTCTTTCCACTTCTTTTAGCATGTTATATAAAAAAGTAAATGAAGAACTGATTCACTTTTGTAGGCATTTTGTTGTGTTTGTACTGAGTGAAAAAAAAACATAATTATTTTGTGCCCTTCTACACTGCGACTGGAACACCTCATCACCTGCATTCAAGAGCATCAATCCCATTTTAAATGTGCATGGTCTTGTGGGTGTTTTTAACATATCTTTTATTTGGTTCATACATATACAGCTGCAAAAGGTGCACAAAGGCAAAGAAGAGTTAAAAAAATCAAAGGTGGTTGCTTTCGTACAGTGTTTGACTAAAACTAAAACCAACTGCCTTATATTGTCTAGGTCCTCTGGTGCCTCTAAGTAGTATAGGAGCCTGTGTACTGTGGGATTAGGTAATGGGGTATTACCCACGGATACTTCTTGTCCTGTAAGTTACAAAGTGAGTGCTTTGTGGACATTTTATTTTTATTTGTGTCGGGTCATATTGAGATCTAAGTTAACACCTTGAGTCTGCAACAATGTTTAAGTATAACGTGTGGTGTGTCAATGTAACATCAATACGAATTCATGGATGCAAGGTTTCTAGGCAGAAGCATGGCCAGGCAACAAACCCTCTTCTTCATAACCTGTTCCCAATAATGCATTTAGGTTCTTTTCCTTTTCTAGGAAGATGACTCACGCGCATCTAGCGGGCCAAATGATATAAGAGAAAATATGACTCATCAGTATAGGTCTCCTTTCTGTCCATTGTTCCATTGTCCAGTTCTGACATTTACATCAGAGTTACAGTATATGTACTGTTGGTGCAGGACAGGTTCAACATTTGTACTCTCACAGGTCTGCAGCCCCATATACTGCACAGTTTATTTGAAGCCTTATCGCCAGGATTAAGGTTTTCAAATGTTTCTGCTACATTATCTCTAATAAATGTTAATTTCATCACTTATGAGTGTACACTCTCAGCCAATCAGATTACTAATTAATTTCAGAATTGAGTCTTACTGATGGCAGCATTATGCTGTGCAATTTTTTTTCCTCCAATTCTCTAGGGCTTTTTTTTAACCTAGTCATGTGTCATGTCTGTAATATAATATGTATTATCCCAAGAATAAAGTGAGTGTAACCTTGAAGTAAAAACCCAAAACATATAAAAGGCCCAAAATCAAGTGCTGGAAAGAGAAAGTCAGTCCAAATATTGTCCAAATTTCCCTTGAAGTGCAACTATTTCTTCAGTTGCACATTTTAGCAGTGTGCCTTAAAATACAGGTAATTCTTGAGCAGTTCATAGTTTTGTCCTTGATGGCGTGTGTTATGAAGTGAGTTTTTTCGACAAAACCTGAAACTCCAGTCACAGATAATGACAGCTTTCATTGATAACCTAGGGCTTCTTCGTCAAACTCTGTGAAACCCATTAACAGAACTATTTAACTTGTCATTTGCCATTTCTTCTATTCTGTATGAACTGCTCGTGTACCACCTCACTTAACAAAAAGAAACAGGTCATGGGGAGAAGATATAAAAAGTATAACACCAAAACACAACACAGGTGCTGCAATTAAGGTGTGAGAGAGCAATGCTGAAGAAAACTGTTAATCTTGTAAATTCATAACTGAATACATTTATTTTAACATCCAGTGCACTCTCAGAACCACTATTTATTTCTACTGCGACAGCTGCACATTAGAGCTGTTAACTATAAACTTGATGCATTTCAACGTGCCACTAAAGAAGTGCATTTAGGTCTTATGTCATTGCCCCTCTAACGAAGGATAAGCAAAAATCACTCTAGTTTGTGGCAGTGAATATTCCGTTTTACTGACTTAATAATCTCTTTGCTAAATATCAATAAATATTTATCTGTTTTCTAATCTGTGTTTGATTTGTTGAAATTCCACAAGTGTAAAATGGACTTGGCATCAATCAGAACTAAGCATTAAAAAAACATATGAATTCATTTTCTGTGTCACTAACTCAATGTGAATAAATTCCTGTATAACTGCACATACTGTTAGGCCCATATTTATTTGGACACTGAGACAAGTTTTATTTTTTTTACCTGTTTACTGAAACATGTTCTAATTATAGTTACTGGACATGGACATAATGTGTAGACTCAGTTTTCATTTGAGGGTATCCACATTGAAACTGGACAAAGGGCTTAAGAGTTTAAGCTTCTTAGCATGTGCAACCCTCTTTGTAAAAGGATCTTTTGGGTGTGCTGTTCCATATTCCAGCTGAAATTGGAAAAGAGGCAAGTTACAACCTGGGCCAGTTGCCAGTCAATCACCGCGCTAAAAAAGAGAGACAGTGCAAGCTGCAACTTTAATTTTAAAACCTAGTAGCATATTTTATTGATACTTTTTGTTTGTTTTTTAATTACAAGTAATCCTCTGCAGAGCTTTCCATTCTGCCATAATTTTATGACTTCATTTTCATTACCTTGACTAACTGGAGAGAGGTCTCATGCTTTCATGATATTTTTCTGCCTTAGAAAGAAAACAAAAATACCAATGAGACATCATGGTTTGTTCCGACCTATAGTATACTTTATGTTTTCCAGCTATTAGGCAACAAGTTACAAAAAAGAGACGATCGCATAAAAACCTCCCTCATATCTCTTTTGACTAGATCTGAGTGTGAGAGACCAGTATGAAATGGTATAAAGGAGAAATAATGTGCCAGCATTTCTCTGAAAGATAAAGGGCTAATGTGTCCTTCTATGAGATGGGAGTGTTGGAACAAAAGCCTACAAAAACTGTATTCCTCTAGTCAAAGAGCCCCTCTTTTCAATGAAAAAGCAATATAGAAGATGAGGTGTGGCAGCAGCTGAAATGCATTTCCATTAGGAGCCAACCTCCTTGAACTCAAATTGTGTGCTCTACTGTACTTTTAGATTTTGCATGTGAATGCATCTGTGAGAGACAAAGAAAGACACGAGGGAGAGAGAGAGAGAGAAAGGACACATTCAGGTTCACGATGCATGTGTTACCTCTCAGACCCTGTTCTGGTGTGTTTAATCCTAAAATCCACACTCTGGTTCATTTCTTGTACTCATCCAGTACCTGTAACAACGGCTGCCACCACCCCCACCCAAGATAACAGGATTTGCCTCCATCAGACCTGTTTTATCATGACTCAAGCTGTATTACTGGTAGATTAGAGAGAGGCTTGGGGATTGAGCCATGAACCTTCCTGCTGGGCAGGCGGGTGACTCTGCCTACGTGGCTCTGAGTTGGCCTTTTCCAAAACAACAAAACTGGAGATGTGTGTAGATCCAGTTTCTTGTAACAAAGAGAGGGAGAAAAATGTTTTAATCCATGTGCTACGAAGCAGGTCAAATGTCCTTTCAGTCAAAAAGTGCTGAAATTACTTTATTATTAAGAACAGTTCCATAGTACGTGATGAAAACTTGCTTATAACAAAGTCCAAGACATTCCTAAAAGTATTTTTATTAGAGTAAATGGACCCAAAATACCTTACCCTGATAGCAGCATCTCTAATTAGAAACTCATATTTCTTTTGAGGCATCGTTTGACACATCACTTCCCAGCACGCACTTAAGCTATTCTTTGCCAGTTTGGTACCATGTTTCTACTTTCCAATTTGTGTTTCTATTTTGTATCAAATAATACTTCTGATTACAATTGGGGACACCATGGAGTTTGAAGTTTTACAGTCCTAAGCTAATTAAACCCAGTCCTGCTGGGTTTAATTAGCTGTGATAATGTTACTCCACACTTTTCTGTGGAGGTCAGACAGAAGCAGTCAGTTGTATTGTATTCCGTACTAAACCTTTTGTCCCAACCAATTTCCAACAAGAGCTCCGGAAGTCAATAATTCCAAATTAAAACACACTGCAATCCCTGTCAGAGGAGCATTTCTTGTGATTAACCCATAACATTACCACTTTCACCTTCAGAGTTTGTGTGTTTGCCTACACTCAGCATACATTTTCTTTTAGAACTTGTGCCTGTTTCTTTCTGTCCAGCCTTGACAATAGCAGCTGAAGCCAGTGCCTCTCAGGGCCATGCACACTTGAGACGACATCTTGTTTCTCAAGTTTAAAAACAAATATTTTAAAAAACTATTTGTGCGCGTAACTGTAAGAGTCCGAAACAGTGGAAATAGGAAATTTCCCCATAACTTCTCCACTGACTGGATATAGCTTGATGTAAGTGGATATATTTTGACTGGTTCCTGTGCCATTAAGAACACATATTGTGAACTGTTTTTGCAGTTCCATGCTCCAGTTCTGATTCATGAATGGCAGAAAAACTAATTGTTCATCAAAACATCAAAAGGTGCGACCTCTTTTGCAGGGCTGTCATGAAAACCCTGCAATAGCACAATATATGTTGCTTTAACAAAACATGTCACCACGCTGCAGTGCCATGATGTTGACACCATGATGAAAAACTAGCAATTACATGTAAATCATTGGAAATACACATTATAATTGAGTAACAAAAAGGATAAATAAATAAATAAATATACAATAATTTAGCATTTCACGTCTATACACAGCAAAATCTCCACTGTTAAATTAACACTAGAGAGTGTCTATATGGGTCCACACCTCTGAGTGTTAAATACAACACTGTTGAGTGTTAAATTAACACTTTTGACAGTGTTATATGTTTAAAAGTAACCTAGTCAGTTTTGAAGATTAACAAAGACTAACACTGAGCAGTGCTGATTTTCTAACACTGGAAAATAACTCAAAATGTTAGAAATATTCCAGTGTTAGAAAAAGTGATTAGATTCCAGCTTAAATATCTCTGTAAACCTGATTGCATTCTGTAATCTGTGTGTTTGGTGGATTTTAAATATTTAATATATATATATATATATTTTTTTTTATATATATATATATATATATATAATCTATATATATATATATATATATATATATATATATCAAAGATGTGGAGGGTGAAGGTAACGGTGGTCCCCGTGGTAATCGGAGCACTAGGTGCGGTGACTCCCAAGCTAGGCGAGTGGCTCCAGCAGATCCCGGGAACAACATCGGAGATCTCTGTCCAGAAGAGCGCAGTCCTGGGAACAGCTAAGATACTGCGCAGGACCCTCAAGCTCCCAGGCCTCTGGTAGAGGACCCGAGCTTGAAGGATAAACCGCCCGCAGGGGCGTGCTGGGTGTTTATATATATATATATATATATATATATATGTATATATATATATATATATATATTAACTTCTCAAAAACTGCCCCTTTTCTGTCATTCTGAGGTATAGTGTTTGACTTAACTTTATGATTATAACAGTTATAACACAGAAAAGCTTTTCTTGTCTTGTATTGTAATTTTTTTGAAATAGCTAATATTTCTATTTTTGTTTCCAGTTATCTAGAAATGAGATGACATAGGCTTAAATGTTGCTTTACAAGATGTGAAATTAATGTGAAATTTAAACTATGACATTATCTAAAACCTTTCATATAACATTAAAAAGGTCATATTCACGTTTTAAATTAAAAATCACTGACTGCTATGTTTTGAGATTTTTAAGACTTTACTAAATTTTTGTATTCACTGTAATTCTAAAATTAAAAACGAAATAAGTGAAATGTTAGTGAAATAAGAGATTAACATAATTATAGGAATGATTCGTGCTGTAAAATCTGAACATATGTTTTCATATTTTTTATGAATAATGTAGTGACTATTTTAACTTGCAATAGACTTTTTTAATGATGCATACTTTCAATTAATGTTTAGTTTGTTCATGATCAAAAGTTACATTCATTTTAATCCTTAATTCATCTTACCGCCTAATAATTCCAGTAATGATCCATGAGTAAAATCCAACAAAACATTCTTATTCACTAATTAACAGAGGGCCCAGCTGCTGTACTTTCCCCATCCAAATTGTTACAATCAATTAGAAATGCAGAAACAAAAAAAGCACCACCTGGTGGCTAGAGATGTAAACACAAATAAATAACAAAATGGCACCTGCATGTGAGATTTTAGGGATGGTTGCTATATTGCTGCTTAGAGATTTTAAGTTAAGACAACTTAAGTAAAAATGTTTTGAATGTGTACTGCTACAAAAGAAAATAAGTTTCTTCTGTTTAGGCAAACTTGCACTAAAATATTCCTTCATAACTCCTGACCTTTAGCTCTAAGTCTGAAAAGTCATGAACTGTTTGATGAAAGTAGTGTTCAGGTAAAGCAAGTGCAATCATGAAATAGTGGGAAATGAAAGTATAACTGCTGTGAGAGCAAAAATAGAAAATGTGACTGAGTTCAGGAGAACATGTACCTTAATTGGAGTAGAACAAATGCCAACTTATGTCCTGAAAAAAGACCTAAACCCTCTTTCAGACTGAGGGCCTCTGAATCATTCAGGATCCTGCCACAGGCAGTGCCTCTGGGCTTTTTGTATAAGCCAGTAAACAACACATGTTGTTGAAAGTGGCTTAATGCAATGACTGATCACAGCATCTAGTTTTATTATCTGCTGGAGTTGATGCAGGCAGATGGCCAAAAATTGCATTTGTTGGAAGCTTGTGCATCGTACTTCATGATACAATAGCCACATATTCTTGTTACATTACAGGCTCAGGTTTGTATGTCCTGTATAAGTGAGACATAACACATTTTTAAACTACACAATTAATGTGCACATATGCATTTTTACAAAAATCTGTATTATTATCAATGCAAAATCTGGTACAGATTCTTCAAAAGAATTCCATGGAGGTCAGTAATAATGCGATGGCCACATCATGTTACAACTTTACCTAATAAATACAGATTAATGCAGTGATGACATGATTTTAGTGATAAATGTACATTCATAGAAAAAACAAAAAAATTACACCTTTGTACCAAGTTCCTGAAGTGATACAAGTTCATTAAAACATTTATCAAACTTTTTAAATTTTTGGGAAACATCTAACTGTGGACGTTAACAGTGGAGCATAAAGGAGGATAATTTTGTTTGTACATTTCCTACTACACCAAGAGATTGGAAGCAATTCTTGCAGGCTGCTTGCATCACCCACAATCTGCACATTGGCACTCCCATAAGAATGATATGTCACTCAAAATAGATCACGGGCTTTGATAGTGTGCGTGTGCTCAGAATCAAGGCTATTGTATCTCATCTTATGCCTGTGAAGGTCAGGATGATGATGATGGTGGCTTTCTCCTATCCAAGGTTGTTATTTTGTGGTTAAGCATACACACAGGCAACCACAATCATCATCATCCTTATGCAAGAAAAGAATGTCAAAACACGAGTTAGTCTAAACCACAAAGAAATCAGAAAAAAGTACTTTGACATAAGGCCTTTGTGTTGGCATCATCAAAGGGAATTACTGACTGTTTATAAAAGGCACAGTGGGTGAGGTGAAAAGCAAGAGATGTTTCAAAAGCTAGCTTTTCAACCCTCAGGGGTATCACAATTGGAGCTTCTGCTATGGAAATAACACAAAGATTGTGGACTATTGTGAGGGTGACTGTGACACAATAGGTAAAAAGTCCAGCATGTTACAGTACAACAGCACTATGTGAGCACTGGTGAGAACATCCTCACTTGCATTTTAAACTGGCAACTTAATTCATAATTACAGAATAAACTGACTTTTTCTTCCCCTAGTATAATATGAAATAACACCATTAGGTAATATCATATGACAACTTCATGTTTTTTCATGACAATAAAACAACTTCGTTTTAAAGCTTAAAGCTAACTATGTTAAGGACTTAAGACTTAAGGATCTATTAGAGGGCAGGCCCAGGCCCCAAACGTTTCCACCACTAAGTTTTCCTTTTCATGGTGTTTTCCTATCCAGACAGATCCCTGAACAGGCACACCAGGGGGGAACTTGGAAGGAAGACAAAACACCACGGTTAAAATACACATTTAAGGTAAGCCAAATACAATTTAATTAGAAACCAGATTATCACTTGTAGATGCAAAGTCTTGGTCCTAGAAAACCCATACAGGTCATGAGTACATAGAGAACAGGTGTGCAGATAAATCCCAGCCACAGCTGCTGAAGACAAACCTCTGGGCCAGATCTCCTGGAGAGGGAATAGCTGCAACATACAGTCAGGGAGGGAGAGCTGGAACTGCCAGGGCATGACAATATATGAACACGTACAACATAATAAGCACAATCAGTTAATGAGCTAAGTCTGTTCCCCTATGAGCAAGCACTTTGGTGACAGAAAAAACTCCCTTTTAACAGGAAGAAACCTCCGGCAGAACCAGGGAGGGGCAACCAGCTGCACTGGTTTCTTCCTGTTCAAAGGGAGTTTTTCCTTCCTGTTGTCACCAAAGTGCTTGGTCATAGGGGGTTGGAGTTTTCTCTGTATTGCAAGGTCTTCACCTTACAATATAAAGCCATTGAGGCAACTGTTGTTGTGATTTGGTGCTATATTGAATTGAACAGAATTGAACTGAATTAAATCTGCATTGTTAAGTAAATCTGCTTTGGTCTAGACACTTTTCACTTCACTTTATATATTTGCTATTGTTTGCACCTTGCTTTCGTTGGAAATGCTACTATTTACATTTACAACAAATAAACTATCATAATTTCATGTAAATTTCTGCTTTTTCCATTCTGTCAGATTTTAGTTTTTAAGCAGACAATAACAAGTCAACCAAGTGAATGTATTTGGAAAACTGTGGGTGTGAAGTCATGTCAAGGCAAACAAAACAAAAGGTCTTTTCTGCTGCTAATGCATGTATTTTAAAACATTTCTGTAACCATTCCAAAATCAACAAAAACAGCATAATAATGCAAAACCATTGATTTTCAAGAGCTCAGGCAACATATATAAGGCTATGTTTACCAATAACTTAAACAACAGCTATAATTAAGGAGACTTAAATTAGAGATGCATTCCAGTCATCTTGCTGTGAAGGGTGGTGCATTACTTTTAAACAAATACAGTCAAAAGCAGAAATTAGAGGAGGAGATTTCACACGTCTGAAAATATGCTTATTGTACAGATATGTTGGCATGTCACACATGAAAGTGGTTTGGGAGTCTCTTTTTAAGAGCTGGTATGAGTTGCAGGTGCTTCATATTATGCAGCTCTTAAAATGGATACGAAAGAAACTAAATCAACCTAGCATTCTTTGAGCCTTGAAATGTTTTGTATTTCACCACTATAATATGATGCATTTGCAGTGAAACTCACTGTGGGGTTTTTTGCTAAAAAGAAAGTCACCTCATCAAACCTTTATCTTGCTTTACAAGATTGTTCATTGCTTCTATTTACCTGTAAGAATGAAATTGCAGTAACACAGTGAGCCGTGAGACCTTTTTTCTTTTCAGAATTATAATTATCCATCAATATAAAGGGCTCAGTCCCTCTTTCTCATAGTTTTTAGTTGTGTATGTGTACGTGTGTGTGTATGTATGGTCTGTGTTATAAAAATACGGCAATAATACATTTGAAAGACAGCCAGTGTATTGGTG
Source organism: Haplochromis burtoni (assembly GCF_018398535.1). Classification (NCBI taxonomy): domain Eukaryota; kingdom Metazoa; phylum Chordata; class Actinopteri; order Cichliformes; family Cichlidae; genus Haplochromis; species Haplochromis burtoni. Next base: position 807,187 of record NW_024582548.1, on the reverse strand, counting down.
TACAGTCTAATACAGGCTTATTCTTTCTTACTCAGCTTGATAAATACTGTGTCTGGAATTTAGCTTTTTTTCAGAACTTCAAAACTGAGTTTGAGAAATTCGAATTGCTTTAGACATGTTTTTATGGTTTTAAGTGACACTTATCTTTTTACCATATATATAAACAACCACATGTTTTTCTGATGAGGGCAGATGATAAAATTCTAATCATATGGAAATACATTAAATAATTCAAAAGCAAATAAGCCTAGTTTGAGAAAGTTCAATGATAGCAAGCAAGCAGAGATCTTTGCAAGATCATTAAAAGATGGTGACCAAAGAAAAAGAAGAAAAGATTTTTTGCACCATTACTGGTCAAAATTCTCACTGGGTCTTCTGATTGATATGTTAATTGATCATTTACTGACTTTTAATATGGGGCAAGATATTCATGAACTTTGAAGAATATTTATGAGGCAATAAAAATGTAAAACGACTCTTACCCTCATCATTTGGCTAGTTTGACTCTAGACTGTACTATATTACTATTTTCTGCATTTACCCTAATAATGCATTACTTAGTTCTACTGAGATTTTCCCATTTTAAATTATTAAAGGAATAACACTGAAGTGCAGCATAATGTTTAACAAAAGGGGAAATGATGTATTTCTTCCTAATGAGACGCAAAAGGTCGGCAGATCAAAAGCATCATCCCTAAAGCAGCAAACAGAATACGAAAAATAGAAATCTTGATGACTAAAGGCCCGCAAAAGAAAACTTAATATGAGATGATTGATATAGCTGCATGCTCCACATATGTGACCACATCAGCATGCAAATGATCAATAATGTGACTGTAAGAAACGTTTTCAGTAACTCACAAACATCTCTCCGTTCTGTGGAGTAATGAGGAAAAACATTGAAGCACATAATAAAGCTTCAAAGATAATGAGACTGATCTTTGAGAGCACTGATCAAAGAGGTTGATGAAATTTGTCTCTGCTTTACACTAAAAAAACTGTTCAGTTAATTTTCACAGGAGACCTGGCAGCGTCGCTCTCATGTCATTTTGTTTTATTTTGCATCATGTGATGTTGACTGATCAGCATTTTCATTCTCTATTTTGCTGTGGATATTCAAACTCCAGAGAACTTTAATCTTTGTGTTTTTCATTGATTTTTCATTCATTCTGAAGAAGATTTCTCAGTATAATAATTGGAAATTACGTCTTAGTTTGGCATAATGATCATCCATAATTTGAATTTTAACAAAACATGTTGAATTTTGCTGCTGCTGTATCTACAGAAACGTACAGACAGTCTATTTGTGGAAATCAAGTGTCCAAATGTAGATTTCCAAAAGCTGTAGATATTTGCTGAAGAAGATACAAATATGTAACAGCTGAAAGTAATGAGTTTAGTTAAGTTACAGTTGTAAATAACAGATTTCTGTGAATTATTCTTAATAAGTTAGCATTTCACTTTGTCATTACCGGTTGCAGATTTTGCTGGACAAAAATGTTTATTTTTCAAATCCCAAAATTAAAGATATTATTATTATTATTATTATTATTATTATTATTATTATTATTATTATTTATATATTATTTTATTATTATAAAGATCTAATATCAATAATATTTGGTAAGGTGAAGGGATCTGAATACAATGAAACCATTTCATCATATTGCTGGGTTACACTAACAGTTATTTATTAAATAAATAAAACACATTTACATTTGAGTAATCAGTATGAAGGAATATCTGATCTCAGAGCTGGCAATGATGTGATGGTAAAGACAGAGAGTGCGTCTCCAACAGGGTGTAGTTTTGGAAAAAGAAATAGGAACAGAAAGAAACAGATCTAAACTCAGAACTCCAGCCCTATATAGTCCCTGCATGTCTAAATGGAAATCAAAATATAAAACAAAAATGACCATTTAGTTTACTCGCATACATAATAAGTGAAATGGATCTTTTTCCATTTTAGGCACTTTGACCCAGAGCATAACCCTACTTCAAATACAAGCTCTTAGCTGTTTTACCTCAACATCAGTGTCCACTTAAAGATAACATTCTCAATTTTCTGGAGCATGTTTTTACAGAACTGTCTTTGCAAGCACCTGCTGGAGTTATGAGTCCTGGCTTATCTCTACATTCACCACAATGGTCCAGTACAACGTCTGTACTGCTGCTAAAGTAGAATCACTTGTTGGCCCTCACATTTTTTCCAAGTAAGTTTCCAAGAATCATTTACTTGAAGCAGAAGCTTATTTTCAATTAATTGACTATTTGATTCAGACATTTGTACTGTTTATATAGCCAGCAGCCACTTTGTTAGCTACACCTGTTCAACTTAACACTAATCAGCCTGGCACCTGGCAGCACCTCTATGTGTTTAGACATGTAGTCCTGTGCATCAGAATGGTGACAAAAGGTGATTTAAGTGACCTTGAATGTGGCATGGTTATTGTGCCTGAGAAGCTGGTCTGAGTATTTCAGAATCTGCTGGCCTGAGTTCCACACAGCGTTTACAGATAATGGTCTGAAAAAGAGAAAATGCCTTGCTATGGTCAGAGGAGAATGGTCAGATTGCTTCAAGCAATCTGACCATTCAATCTGAAAAGAAGGCAAGAGTAAGTCAAATAACCACTTGTGCAAAGAAATGTATTCAGAAATGCTCTTTAGCATTTCTTTTAAATACAAAAAGAATCTTGAAAAATATTGGAAGCAAACTCATGTTATTATCAAACTGGAGGGAAACCGAGGCTGCAATTTACACAGAATCACCAAAATTGGACAACAGAATATTAGAAAAAGGTTGCTGGTGAGACTAGTGAGTCTTGATTTCTGCTGCAACATCTAAATGTTAGGGTTAAAGTTTGATGTAAAAAAAAGAAAAATCTGAAAACTCTATCATGCCTTGTATCAATGGTTTGGGCTGACAATGATCTAATGGTATGAAGGTATATTTTGCTGTTATATTTTGGCTCCCGTACCAGCTGAGCATTGTTTAAATGCCACTACCCTAGTATTGCTGCTGATCGTGTCCATCCAGCAGAATAACATGTCATGTCACAAAGCTGTTTTCTTGAACATGGCGTTCACTGTACTCAATTAGCTTCACAGTCGTTGTTCTTGTACTTAAAAAAAGGAAAGAAATCATTATTTATGTGTCATGAAACTACTTGTTACATATTCAAAAAACTGCACCATAAACCAATAAAAGTCCTAGAGGACATGCTTGCATATATATCTGTTTGCTGCTTTTAACGCTGTTACTGCCTCATATCTTTCGCTCTACTCAAATCTTTTCCACTCTTGCTCTTTTTTTCCAAATGTATGTCTTCTTTCCTTTACTTGTAAGAATTTACAAGACCTCTAAAAGTATATTTTATGTAAGACATCTTAGTATAATACAAGACATATGAGTTTTATTAGACTTATACATCTTATATTATACTGGCTGAATTAAAGTGCTTCATATTTTTCACATGCAGCATAATGCTTGCTTGGCTTATAATTCTAAAAATGATGTGACATGAGAAAAATATGAAAATGTAAAGATTTTCTTCATGAGTAAACTACATTAAACTTAAATATTACATCACAAAGCATAAACATTTATATTAATTTAAACTTTAAATTTAAGTCAAATACTTCAGATACTCTTTCCCTTTCTTGTCCTTTCATCCCATGTCCTCTCTGTTCCAGCCTCTTATTCTTTGCTGCTCTCCTTGCTCTCTGAATTATCATAGACAGCCGGAGGTGCATGTATTCTTATTGATCCATCTATTTTTAATGGTCCCATGCTTCCTGGAGCAGGAACCATCTTATGCAGGTTCCATTGGACCAATGACACTGTCAGGGCTTGTTGGCACTCTGTGCTACTCGGAGCGACAGCAGACGACCTTGGAAGTGCATTACGAGAGTTCCCAGGGGACACAGACGTGTCCATCAGTCCTAGTCCCATATGAAAAATCCACAGATATCCCCAGTCAGGCTTTCCTAGACAAATCTTGAGGGAGAACATCACACAGAAAATGAATATTACACATAGCCAGCACATACAAAACATTTCAATGAAAATACAATTTTATATTTTAACTCAAAGATTGAAAAATATATATAAATCTTTAATGTCTTCTCAAAATGCTCTATTTTTTCTGTAAAAGTATTTTTAGGCAACATCTACTAACCTCCATAGACTAATTTTGATTGTTCAATTGTTCCAACTGTTCAAGTGTCCTTTTATTCTTGTGTGGATTTTTCTTTTAGAGACTGCCATTCAGACACCAAAGATACAGAGACTAATCAAAATTTCACAGCATGTTCACTCTAAGTGAGAGTACCCATTAAGAAGGGAACCTTGCTATGCACCCCAGACCCTGAGATCACAGGGTGCCACTCGGGCATAAGTAGAGAGACAGACTGAATACTAGACATATTGTGTGATTTATCCAGCGCTGATAAGACTTTTTCTTTTCATATCCATTACCATTTTGTGTGTATCTGTCTAGACTGGACTCCTCTAAGCCTCTTTTTTGTTTCTTATGTTTTCTCGGCACATTAGCTAATCTTCTATGTGATAAAGGCGCTGTCACTAATGAAGGCCTCAGACACTAAATGACCAAAACAGTCTGACTAGATGGCAAGCAGCTAATTGCTCCTGATTCACAGCAAAGATATGGGAAAGAGATTGGCAATGTGAAGAGGAAAATGAGGACACCGAAATGAAGGAAAATACAGTGAACGTGCATTATTTTGGCAATGAAAGGCCACAGCCATTAAATTTAGGGTTTTATATACACTATATAGGCCACGCCTCTTAATCATTGAATAAAGTTGTTTTGTTTACTCCACATGTGCAAAAAATCAAGCACTTAGCCGTGCCAGTATTTTTAAAAACATTTGTGTAAATTTAACCTCATGACCCCAGTATTTGCTCTTCTGCCTTCACACGCACTTCATACTTAATTCATAAGGTTTAATGTGATGTCAGCCCACCCTTTGCAGCTACAACAGCTTCAACTCTTCTGGGAAGGCTTTCCACAAGGTTTATTATACCGTTTTTCTAGAACTGCATTTGCGAGGTCAGACACTCTCTTCTATGTCCCTGTTATTAAATGATGTAATAATTGATCAAAATGTTTATTTGTTTTGCCTCACAGAAACCTGGTTGCAGCAGGATGAATACATTAGTTTAAATGAATCAACACACTGGAGTTATGCTAAGGGTCAGAATCCTTGAAACACAGAACGAGGAGGATTGGCAGCAATTTTTCACTCTAGCTAATAAACCGAAGACCTTGAAATGATTCATTTGAAAGCTTTACTCAACTGGAAAACTCAAAAATCTGTTTTATTTGTTAACTCTATTGTCTACTTGACGTTTATTCAGAGTTTCTATCCGATATAGTTAGGGTTAGGGTTAGAGGTATAGTGCTCAACTAAGATAAGTATAGATGATTTACACAAAAATGCATCTCATATGACATACATTTCCTCTTGAAATGCATTGCTCACAAATTTGTTTTCACTGACATGAAAAAAAAAACCCATTACAATATGTATCCATCAAGATGAAAAAGTTGGCTACAGCTGCAAAGGGGGCACCATAACCGTAGCTTCTGTATTACCAGATTTAGAATGGGATGTCAGAAGAAATCCTATAGTATAAATGTGTTGGTGCCCCAAAACTTGTCCACATAGTGAATTATCTGCTTGTCATTTCAAATCAACTTTAAAAAAAAAGAAAGTTATTTTAAGGAATACATTTTTCCACCTGATGTATGGATGTAGTGTAAAATGAAAATAAAACAGAATGTAAAAATTTGCAAATCTTGGTATTCCAACATGTATTCCTATACTTTTTTTTTAATTGACATAGGTACATGGTTAGAAGACAAGTGTTATTATAAGTATTTTTAAGTGTTATATATATATATATATATGGATATGGATATGTACAGTGGGGCAAAGAAGTATTTAGTCAGCCACCGATTGTGCAAGTTCCCCCAC
>NW_024582548.1:794220-799483 GCF_018398535.1 Haplochromis burtoni | reverse complement strand
GATGCAAAATCATACCAAATATGGATTATTGCATGTACGGCACATAAACACAACAGTGTTGTACACTCACAAACATGCACAGTCACAGAAGGGCCATCCACACACATGCCACATATCTTGAGTACTTATTATTCTCAACCCACTGCAAGCAGCAGCCCTTTGGGTTTTCTCCCTCTCTGACAGTGTGTCAGGTGGGCCTGTTCTCCAGTTGCTGGCTTGTACTGAGTGAGAAGCCAGCTTAATGAGATCACTGGCATCCAATTCGGCGAGGGTCAGCGCTCATTTCGAGCAATTCATTTTTAATTGGTCTCAAATTTAATCCATTTCATAATGTCAGCTCCTGTGCTCATCTCACCCGAGTCTGCTGAGTGACACTGAGTGGTTCTCTTGATGTTGTTTTCTTTGTGTTATTAGCCTGAAGAGATTGAGGATGTTGCTTGTCGCTTGGCTGGTTGTTGTCATTGATGCAGTGACGGTACAGTATTCCTTTGCCCACTGCAGCACTGTTGCTGCCCTTCACTGCTAATCATCATGTGTAATAAGCCCGGAGCATAAAGATATTTCTCATGTCAATACATAGGTTTATTGTGATGCTCTTGAGAGAACCTATCATTTCAAGGATGATATACATCATGTCACATTTCTATTAACTTTTAAATTGAACCATGAAAATGAATACAGCAAAATGAGTCATTCGCTTCACTTTCCCACAAACCGCTTTCATGACAATTTATAGTGAAGTGGTTCACCCCCAGCTGCTCAAGGAGGGCTAATCAGCTGTGGGCAGCCCTTTAGTGTCACTGTTCAAGTTGTCCTTTTCTTAAAACAGAAAATATTAAAACACACTATCGATCAGCAGAAAGAAAAAAAAAAGAACTATACACTGGATTTGTTCTGGACACCTCTTTTCTTCTATCATTTATTTTTTATATTTTCTCTCTTCACTCGTGTCCTTCCCTTTTTCGGTCTTATGTGACCAGCTGTGTTTCCAGCTTTGCCTCCATCAAAATGTCACTTCTAATTTGCTGTTTGTGCTGACTCCATCCCTGCTAGCAATCAGTGAAGAAGACATCCATTACTCCTAGTCGTGACAGGTCCCCTCAGACTCCCGCTGGACTTTAATGACACCTGACAGAACACAGGTTTACTACTTAGCAAACTGACCCCCCAAGGGACAGCCGGCGGGGTCTATTTGGCTAACACACCCTTGCATGGTTAAGGACCAGATAGGGGAAGGTAACACGAGACATCTTGTCTGTTCATTTCTTACAAGGCTTTTATCTTGGCCCAGCAGGGAACATTGAGGTAATTTGTGGACAAATGAGGAAAGTTTGCTGGATTTAAATCCCTCCTATCTTACAAGAAGATTGGAAACTATGGGATTAAGAAAAGTCTTTAAAGCTCAAATTAAGAGGACAAATTAAGTGGGCTATGCAACAATGTCTGTGTTTACACAAACTATGGCTTATTCTCAGACCCCTTTTTTGGAAAGAGGGTTTAATGTTTATATAAATCATCTTCAAGCTGTCTTGATTGCTCACTGCTTTGTGTGCAAGGCTGCAGGAGACACTCTGTTTTTGCATATTTTATATAATAAAATGTTTTTTTATTTATTTATATTTTGTTCTGTTTTCTGTTTGTTTGTTTGTGAAACTATGCATGCCATGTCTGTGTGTATTTTTTAACATAGGAGAAGTACCTTGACATTGTACTGAACATTTACCCAGGTGCTCACAAAGACAGGCACCTGCTATTGTTTGAAGGATTGTGGGGGAACCTTGAAACAGCATAGTAGCAATCAGAAGAAAAGAAGTCATAGAGAGGTCAGAGGGTGCCTTGACACAGACATGAAATCTGTGACTAACATTCTACAGTTTTTTATTTTGTTTTATTTTAGTTATAAAGCTAGGTACAACTCTGTACTCTCCAATTACTGTACTTTTTTACTGAGTGTAAACAGAGCCTATGTAAATATTTGCCACCACACAGTTTCTCCTTTCAAAGATCATAAGAAGATGGTCAAAGTGAAGAGTTACAGCACAAAAGTGCTAGTTTATTTAAACTCAGTCCTTTATGAAGCTCCCTACACAACCACCGAGTCGTCTTGTTCAGGTCTGTGAGGTACGATTGCATTGTGCAAGAATTAAATAATTAAAGATTCAACAATTGTGCTCTTACATTAGGATCATTCATTAACCTGTAGCTGTCAAATTCATGCTTGTGAAATAGGTTGTAAATTGAAATTGGCTGTATGGTAGCCTATCTGTAAAGGGTAATTAGAATCCATTATTTTGTTTAACAAACTCTCATAAACTCTAATAAATTAAATTTGTTGTTTAACTGAGGGCTTTGAGTAGACCACATTATATATGAAAATGCTGGATGAGACACACATTGATTATAATACAAAACCATATCGAAACACTATATATGTCTGGAACTTGATGTGATTCTCATTTCCCACTGTGGTTCTTGGTGAAACTGAATCTGACACATTTAGAGTCGATGGGAATGGAGTTGTTTTTGTAGACGGCCTTAAGTGGCCATTGAGGAACTGTATAGCAGTGCATATCGACATGCATAAGTCTGATTGGCCACAAAGCATCTTGTGAGATGATTTATTATCTTGGTGTTTGTATCACTATAACATCCAATTTCTTTATGTCTCTATTAATATTCAAGTGCATTTCTGGGCTAAGCTATATATATATATAGTAGAGATGGCACGATACCACTTTTTTATGTCCGATACCGATATCATAAATTTGGATATCTGCCGATACCGATATGAATCCGATATAGTGTTTTTTCAATCAACAAAACTGTTTTTTTAAATATCTTGCGGCATTTTGTATAAGTTCATACAACATAACTAATAGGGTTCCAACTCCCAGCAACAAAAATAAATAAATAAAAAATAGGGAACCACCCCTTACGCTCCACCTCATGATGCTTAATCGACATAATCAACCTTAATTTGATGCAGTGTGAAAAAAATGCACAGAAATCAATTATTTTTCAAGAAATATTAAATAGATTCAACATCTTTCTTCAACAAAATTGCAGACTGCACAGATGGTACCTTCCCAAAGGAAAAAGTACTATAGCTTACTAGGGTATATATATTAGACTTAATAGTCACTATATACACGGGCAGCACAGTGGCACGGTGGTTAGCACTGTTGCCGCACAGCAAGAAGGTCCTGAGTTCAATTCCACCATCAGGCCAGGGTCTTTCTGTGTGGAGTTTGCATGTTCTCCCCGTGTTTGCGTGGGTTCTCTCCGGGTACTCCGGCTTCCTCCCACCGTCCAAAGACATGCAGCTTGTGGGGATAGGTTAATTGATTAATCTAAATTGTCACTAGGTGTGAATGTGAGTGTGAATGGTTGTCTGTCCCTATGTGTTAGCCCTGCGACAGACTGGCGACCTGTCCAGGGTGTACCCCGCCTTTTGCCCTATGACAGCTGGGATAGGCTCCAGCGCCCCCCGCGACCCTGAAAAGGATAAGCGGAAGCGAATGGATGGATGGATAGTCACTATATACAGTAATTGACTTCTATTCATTTTACATCAAATTAAAAATTTGGGTGTCAGATAATTATTTATTAAAAGAAAAGAAAGAAAAGTATGTCTTTGTGCCCCCTTTTCCCTGTTAATGCCCTATCGGCCCCCCTGGCTAAACTTTGCTAGATCCGCCCCTGCACAGTTACCAGCCATCACCTACGTAGAAGAAGATCCTCGAGTAGAAAGTAATATTAAATAAATTCTAACAGCTTATCAAGCTTAAACGTGCTGCTGTTGTTCAGCCGCTGGTTTCTACTTTCTGGTGCAAAGTGGGCCAAAAACAAACAAGAGAGACGGACTCACGACAGAAAAGCCGATCAGCTGATCATTAAGCAGTTTCATGATTGAAGTAGCAGCAAGAAGAGGCAGTCGCTTGTTAAGCTTAACGCAGGAATGCTTTACATTCAGAGATGGACTTACACACTTGATTTACTTCTCTCGGGATAACTTTGTCGGAGATGAAATGCCAGGTTGCTAGCAAGCTCCAAATGCTATCCAGACCACGACAGGTCCCGCATGCCACAGCCGCTCTATCACGTGATGCATACTGCTCCGACATGCTAACTTCTGAGGTGAGTTACGGCCTGTTGCAAGTTTTGTGAGGTGCTTTCGTGATATTTAATGGATCGGATTACATTTATTTATTTATTTTTTTTAACCTGATATTTTTTCAGGTTAAATTATTACAGATTATATGCAAACTGTTTATTTATGCAGGTGTTTTTAGGAAAGATGAAGTGAAAATGTGTTACATTATGCTGAGTTCTACAAAATGTATTGTTTTTACATAATAAATTGTCACCGTGACCTTAAACAATTCAGTTACTGTACCTTTAACTGGGTAGCTGAAAAACACAATGGAGTTATAAATCTTATACTACTTCTTGTCCATAGACAGAAACGCCTACTATTTGGCAAGTACAGCCTCCTCAGAGAGACTGACAGTGTTGAGCCTGAAGCAATTGCTTTAAATTACTGTAGGCAATAAACTAATAAGGTGATGAATGCCCTCATTACATCCTTAGGTGTAAAGTTTTAGCTTCATGATTTACTATTTACAGTTCATCTCATGTTAATTTACTTTTTTAAGAGATGCTCTAAATTAAGTCAGCTATGCTGAATGACATCTTTATGAACACTTTTCTTTATTCATTAAATGAAGTGTGTGACTGGAACTACAGAATTTTAATGCATTCACAGAAGATTTAGTTATAACATTAGGACATTATCACATTACTATTGTGAATTGTTATCCCTGTATCTCAACAGAGCCAAACGTCCTGTTAAGAAAATGATATTGATATTGTTCAGATGTTCTGTTAATATTCATCATCACACAAGCGGTTACAGTATTTTAACAATCTGCCATGTTCAGTGGTGTTGTACCACGTTTCAAGCGTTACTATCATGTTTCAACTCAACTACTTTCATTATTTTCAGCAGCAAAATAAACTCTAAAATCAAACTGCAGACTTATTGCTCCATGCCAAACAATTATACTTATTTCCCAAATACTTGGTGAAGACAAAGAACATTTTACCTCCTAGGAGCTGGCGTTCACAAATGTGGACATCACATTTTGGGTTGTCTAGAGCAAAATACAGGGAGTGCAGAATTATTAGGCAAATGAGTATTTTGTCCACATCATCCTCTTCATGCATGTTGTCTTACTCCAAGCTGTATAGGCTCGAAAGCCTA
>NW_024582548.1:772378-793031 GCF_018398535.1 Haplochromis burtoni | reverse complement strand
TATATTTGTTTTTTGTTAAGTTGCCTAATAATTATGCACAGTAATAGTCACCTGCACACACAGATATCCCCCTAAAATAGCTAAAACTAAAAACAAACGAAAAACTACTTCCAAAAACATTCAGCTTTGATATTAATGAGTTTTTTGGGTTCATTGAGAACATGGTTGTTATTCAATAATAAAATTATTCCTCAAAAATACAACTTGCCTAATAATTCTGCACTCCCTGTACATTTTGCTCTACAAGGGCCTGATATGCACTTACGAGGACATTATACTGCCACTGTTTTATTGAAATCTTAAACAAATATGCTCATATGTGGATCTCATTTTTCTCAGAAACAAAAATGAGGTTAATAAAAAAATCTGGTAATTCTTTGTTTTTACATTCATCAGGTGCCAATCACCCCAAATATCAAAGAGAAATTAAAAATGCATGCCATGGAAGAGTTCGGATCTTAGGAGGTTAAATAGAAAACAGAAGCAAAGTGAAAAGACAGAAAAGACAAAGATGTTTGGACACAGATACAGTCTAATGTTACTTAGAGTATTAGCTGGATGTGCATTACATATACAACTTTTTTTCAACATAGAATATGATATGTGCTGGTACATAATACAGCATGAAACCTTTTTTTGTTAATGTATTTATTAATTCTAATTTATTTTTAAATATTATTATAATTGACTATTGAGGTTTTGGCTCTTTAGGTTTTGTTATCTGACTTACAGTACATCAATTGTATAATTTAACTTTTGCCAAGAAAGTTTTTTAATAACAACTAAAATAATGTTTGTTTTTCTAAATCTTCTATTTGCCTATGGAACAGATTAGACTTGGAACTGATTTTAATTCATAATTAACAGCAATGAAAGAAACAGGTTGCTTTACAAATATAATACCTAATGCAGATATTTAAGCAGTTTCTATACCTGGTATGACATTGTTTTTCTAATTCTGCAAGTATCAGACATCCTCTTTTCTATACACAGAAGAAACTTCCCATTGTCCTTGATGAGGACTCTACGACTTGGCAGAATGGCGGGGGATGGAGGAGGAGGAGCAGGAGGAGGAGAGCAATGGCAGTAAAAACATGGCTGAGCACCTGCCCACAAAAGATGGCTGCCAGCTCATAAAGTGACTCTACAGCTCAGCGTGGCCTCATAAATCCTTCTGTGTCTACTATGGGCTCCACAGCGACAGATACAAAGATGTAAATGCAAAGTTTGACTCAAATTTGAGAAGATGCTTTGTAAAAGACTAACATGACTACTTTCTAAAGCATTTAATGAAGATTTATCAATTCCTAAAAGGATCTGATCCGATATGTTAGTTCATCATGACATGGTGCTTTTTACCGTATTTTGATATAACAGAGCGAGATAAGCTGCTATATTAAAATGAAGACTTAATTGCTAAGAATGGTCAGATCTCTTATAAATTGCACAGAACTGTCCCAGCACTCATCCAGTGCCATGTAAAATTCACAAACTAAAATGCCTTTGAATGGTTTTTGACCATGAAAGTTTATTGTATCTTCGACAGTAAAGCACATTACATCATAAAAACTCAATTTTGGATTCACATTACCTTTAGGGCCCAGTTTTTATGTAATTTTATGTTTGGATGTGTGGTCACAATCTGAGTAACTATTGCAATATTGAACTAGTCGCTATAAAAAGTTTTTTAAAAAATCATCATCAATGCATAATGCATGTGTTTGTGTGCCGAATGGCATTTCATTGTACTTTGCTTTCTTCCCTTGGTGAAGTGATTAAAGTTGGACTCCAGTATCCTACTGGGGGACTGCAACACTCACTTGGGCAGGATTGTGACAAGGAGGAATGGCCTTCCTGGTCTGAACCCAAGTGATGTTTATGCTGTTGGACTTCCATGCTAACCACAGTTACAGTAGATAACGACCACCATGTTCAAGTATAAGTGCACCGAGATGACCTAAGTTGCAGGTTGGTGTTGATGAAGTTTTCAGACCCGAAGCTGTATGTTTTGGACATTCGGAGACTCGGGTATCTGATCAGTTGCCAGATCTGCCAATTGATCAGATGGCAGGGGAGGGAGCTGGACCTGGAGTACCAGCTCCCTCCCCTGCCATCTGATCAGTTGCCAGATCTGCCAATTGATCAGATGGCAGGGGAGGGAGCTGGACCTGGAGTACCCAGATGTGTAGTGAAGGTGTATTGTGAGAATTTGGCCGATGTCAGTTTGCAAGCATTCTGAGGGAGCCTGGGGATATTGAGTAGACCAGGTTACACATCTTAATTGCTGAAGCTGTTGTAGAAAGCTGTGGACACTAGGTGGTTGGTGTCTGTTGTGGCAATAACCCCATCAACCTCAAGACAGTCCTACTGAGCTTAGCTGCCTTGTGTGATGCAGCTGACAGGTGCCAACAAGCCAAATGGTATTGCAACCCGAGCAGTTGCTGCAGCAACAACTTGGGTTTATGAGGAGTTAAGGCCACAGAGCAAGACTTAAGCTCAGTTTCAAGACTTCCACTGTGTTTGAAGTGTGAAGTACACAGGATGAGAATCAGTACTTCCAAGTCTGAGGCCATAGTCCTCAGCTAGAAAATTACTCACTCCGGGTCAGGCATAAGTTACTGCTGAAATGGAGCAGTTTAAGTATTTTGTCCTCATCTCACCACTTGAAGCAGAACTTTTAAAACATTACAAATTCAGCAGATGGTAATTTTATTACGTGAAACCTTTATTTGTGCTTTGAAATGGTAAATCCCTAGGGAGTGTGTTTAATTTTAAAAGCAAGCTTGTCTTTAGAAGTAGAAAATATAGTCAACAGCAAGCACAATGAACCATACTTTTTTTTCCTTTGGGTGTGGCAGAAAAAATTATATAGCAAGTTTATGATGAGTTCCAGTTGCCCATTCCCTTGGGTGCAGTTTTGTCAGCACATCACCTGTTCCTGATTTCCGGGCCATCATCTGGAGGGTTCTTAAATCCTGCCTGCCACTCTCCGCCAGCTCGTCCTGCTACCATTGGTGGTAACTCGGCCTTCCTTGTGTTCGATATTCATGCTCCCCTGTTTTTGGATTAATGTGTTTTCCGTCTCCAGTTTTGTCCATCTCCTGCCATGCTTATCAGCAGCACTGGTCTCATTTCCACCGAGCTCTCCAGTCTGCCTTCAGACTAAGAATTTCACACGTACCTGCTCCTCGGCCTGCCCTCCTGCCCGTTGCGTCAACTGTGGATATCTCTCCCCTGTGGACCCCCTGGAATCCAGATACATCTCACCTGCATATTTCTTCATCCCCTGAACACACTCACAGCTACCCCTCCTATGCCAACCGGTCTGCATCTACAAGTACTCCTCCACAAGTACTACTTACCTCAGCCCTCTCTCAACCTTGTAAACCTTGTACAAGGCTTGTACATTGAGTCTGCTCTTTCCTCACTTTTCCAATCCCATCAAAAGTTTAAGACCACTTGAAAAATGGCAAAAAATCATATTTTGCATGGTTGGATCTTAACAAGGTTCCAAGTAGAGCTTCAACATGCAACAAGAAGAAATGGGAGTGAGACTAAACATTCAATTTATTGAAAACAATGCTTAAAGTGAAACAGGCTGTTTTACAGCTGATCAAAAGTTTAGGACCACACCATATATATATTGTCTTATGTGTAATACTGAATTAGAGTAGAAATTCAACCCCAATTCAATGAATTTATGCAGCATTTATGACACACTGTATTACCTTAGTGACTTAGGCATGATATTTTATTTTCATAGTTGCCTGTAACAACCACTGTTTTCAGATTTTTTTTGATCATCAGGTGGCATAGGCAGCTGTGCTGTGAGTGAGCCAGGAAAATAACTTTCAAACATTAATGTTTCCTAGTGGAAAATGGCCCATGACAGCAGGGGTGGAGCAAATTTGAGATTACAGAACAGTATCAGAGTATCAAGAATCCATACTATGGCCCTAAGTTCTGGACACTTTTTTTTTCTGTACAGCAACACTAGATAAATGTCTTTATAATGTTCCTTAAGAACAAATGGATGTCATCTGTGAAATATTAGGTCATTTGAGATCAAATAACATTGTGAGTGTTAATGTCTTTGCTCATGGGCAATTGAATCTGTTTGTTATGAGATGGACGTTTCATACATGCAAAATCCTGATAGAAAACATGAAGGTAATATGTCAAGTGTCTCAGATTGAGAAATTAGATATATTTTCCTAATATTATGAATCCTTTTCTTCAACATGAAGTAGGGATGATTCTAGTAATAGCCAAGTAAGTCTGACACACTGCTGCACCTTCAGAACACTTGAAAACATCATGCAATATTAGCAATAATTTCCACTCAGGTATCTCATTAATTTGTTAATTTTCGCTGTAGCATTTTGCACATGTGCAATATTGTATTTACCTAGCAAAATATTTTTCCTTACACATTCAATTCAATTCAATTATATTTATATAGGCAAGGCAAGGCAATTTTATTTGTATAGCACACTTTCAGCACAAGGCAATTCAAGGTGCTTTACATGATTAAAATAAAACACAAAAAATAAAACATAAAACACTGCAAAAGTAAAATAGAAGAAAACATTTACAAAAAAAAGCATTTACAATAAAACAATAATCAAGACAATAATTTATATGAAAAAATTAAAACAAACAGGTAGAGAGCCATAATAGGATCAGTTACTCATAAGCTTGCTTATGAGTAACTGATCCTATTATGGCTCTCTACCTGTTTGTTTTAATTTTTTCATATAAATTACTTAAATTATTGTCTTGATTATTGTTTTATTATTATTATAAACATGGAGAAGCAGCTTTTAGTTTCTATGCTCCCCACATCTGGAACACATTATCGGGAGAATGTAAAGCTGCAGAGACATTGAACTCTTTTAAGTCTAAAATTAAAACTCACTTAGACTTAAAAGAGTTCAATGTCTCTGCAGCTTACATTCTCCCGATAATGTGTTCCAGATGTGGGGAGCATAGAAACTAAAAGCTGCTTCTCCATGTTTAGTTCTGGTTCTAGGGATGGTCAATAAACGAGAGCTGGAGGACCTGACTGATCTAGATGGTTTGTACCATGATAGCAGATCCCTAATGTACTCTGGTGCTAACCCATTCAAAGATTTATAAACTAATAACAGCACTTTAAAGTCTATTCTCTGAGCTACAGGGAGCCAGTGCAATGACTTTAGAACTGGAGTAATGTGCTCTATTTTCTTGGTTCTAGTGAGAACACGAGCAGCAGCATTTAGCATGTAAATGCTAAATAAGATGGGCCCTAGGATGGAGCCCTGGGGGACCCCACATGTGATTTCTATATTTTGTGATGAAAATTGGCTAATTGACACATAGAAGTTCCTGTTCTTAAGGTAGGACTTGAACCAATCGAGTGCTGTACCAGAGAGTCCGGCCCAGCTCTCTAGACGTTCTAGTAATATATCATGATCAACGGTGTCAAACACCACGCTAAGGTCCAGTAGTACCAATACTGTGGATTTCCAACGGTCAGTATTTATATGGATGTCATTAAACACTTTGACAAGGGCTGTCTCGGTGCTGTGGTGCCTACGAAAACCAGACTTATAAATATCAAAGCGGTTGTTCATTGTGAGAAAGCTGTTTAACTGCTGGAAAACAGCTTTTTCAATAATTTTACCAATAAATGGAAGATTAGAGATTGGTCTGTAGTTTTGCATTAATGTGCTGTCTAGGTTCTTTTTCTTTAATATTGGTTTGATAACTGCTGTTTTTAAGGCTTTGGGAAAGACACCTGATAGGAGGGATGCGTTAACTATTTGGACCAGATCTTCCCTGATGGCTGGGAGGACCTTTTTAAGAAAACCTGTCTGTAATATATCCAAGCAGCAGGTGGCAGAGCTTAGATTCTCAATCATTTTATCGAGGCTTGATTGATTTATTGTTTGAAAGTGAGTCATTTTCTCTGCATAAGTGCTAATTGGGCTTAACGTCGGTATTGGGGTTGAAACTAATGTGCCAATCGATCTTCTGATTTTCAAGATTTTTTCAATAAAGAAGCTGGCAAATTCATTGCAGGCCCTGGTGGAGCTTAATTCAGCGGCTATTGCCACTGGAGGAGTGGTTAATCTCTCGACTGTAGCAAATAATGTCCTAGCATTGTTGTTGTTTCTATGAATAATATCAGAGAAAAATGACTCTCTTGCATCCTTCAGGGTTAGCTGATACTTATTCAGCCTCTCTTTATATATCTCGCAGTGAACCTGGAGTCGAGTTTTCCGCCATTTTCTCTCAGCACGCCAGCACTCTCTTTTTTCATTACATACCAGTGGATCACTTCTCCACGGAGACTTCTTTTTACTAGAGACGGTTTTAACCTTGAATGGTCCAATCTTATCCATCATGTCTAAGGTTTTGGATAGAAAATCATCTGTCAGTTTGTTTACTGAATGTGTGTTGGTGGATGTTGATGATTTAAACAAGGTGGAAGTGTACATCAGTTTAAAATATTCAGCTGAGTTTTCTCCAAAGAAGCGTTTTTTAACATTGATCGTACTCTGATTAGGTATATTGGCTAAGATGTTGCTATCAAATGAAATGCAGAAATGATCAGATAATGCAATATCAGTAACGGCAATGTTAGTGATATTTAGATCTTTGCTAATAAGTAGGTCCAGAGTGTGTCCTCGATTATGCGTTGGCTCACTAATGTGCTGGATTAGATCAAAGTTATGGAGGACATAATTTAATGCTTTTGTTCCGCTATCTTGAAGCTTGTCAGTATGAATGTTAAAATCTCCCACAATTGCTATCTGGTCATAGTCTAGACATATTGCAGAGCAAAGGTCATTGAAATCATTAAAAAAGTTTGTATTAGATTTTGGTGGTCTATATATGTTTAAAAATAAAACTTTGTTTGGTTCATTTATTTCAGTAGCTAAATATTCAAAGGTGCTGAACTCACCTAGCGATACCTTTTTAAAGTTTAGTGATTGGTGAAAGATTACAGCAAGACCACCACCTCTTTTGTTTTTTCTGGTCTCACTAATGAAGTGATAATCAGTTGGGCAAGTCTCTATTAATACAGCTTGTTCTGAATTTCTATCTAACCAAGTTTCTGAAAGAAAGAGAACATGTATATCATGTGAAATGATGTAATCATTAATTAGGAGAGACTTCCCTGATAGAGATCTAATATTTAGTGCAGCTGCTTTAATATTTCTTTCAGTGATTGAGAGATTATTTTTGCACAGTGTTATATTCAGATTCTGTACTGTTCAATTATAAGTACTTTTAGTGTGTAAGGATCTGTTGCCTATAATAACTGGTATTTTGCTTTTACTATATGAATGAGAGTGAGAGTGACCGGACACATTTTGGTGGGAATGATGCAATCTGGTAATGGTCGGTATCAGATATCAGACTCAGTTAGGTGGAGTGGAGAGCCATATTGTTTATAATAGGTAGGTAGGTGTGGTCCCACTTTTGGTGTCAGACGAATCCCTCTGTTGATTTGGGTTTGAAGGGGTTCGGGAAACGACTTAAATGGTGATATGATCACTGATGAGGATGATGATGATGAAGGTGTACAGGCATCAACTGGTGAGTTTCTGCACGAAGTTGAAACTGCATATTTGGCTGGAGTCGCTGTAATCTCTGCTGGAAGTGAAGTTGTTGGGGGCTGGCATAGTAACTCAGCTGTTTGAGCTATGTCAACTGATGTGTTTCTGCACAGCGTTGCTGAAACTCTGTGTTTCTTTCGAGAGTCGTCAGGTGCCGTTGTTTTTGGGTTGGCTGATACGTCTCTGGCAGGCTTATCACTGAAACGTGCAAGTACGTCATGGACTCTGTGTGATACAGCTGGTTGGCGTCCACTGTGTGTCTCAGCTGATACTGACGTCTTTATCTCAGTTTGAGAACAGGGCGATGAGTTCACGTGAGACAACAAGTTCAGAAGACAAAGCCTCTGACCTTTCTTATTAATGTTACGTTCATTTCTTGTAAACAGGTGCTTCCTTCCACAAAAAATCTTAAAATTATTTATTTATGCTATTATTATTTATTATTTACATTGACCTTTCAGCACAGACAGTTTTAACAAACCTGCTGAACGATTTCATCCTGCTATATTCTTCATCGTAGGGCGTTGCTGGAATCGGTCCAGATACGTGGAGTTGCACCTTCTGGTTGTCAAAGTTCTGAAGTAAATCCAAAAAGTCTTTCTTTAAAATTTTGGATTTTTTCAAAAGGATGTCAGCAGCTCCAGCATGAACAACAACTTTTTCTAGCTCTGGGTTATTCTCAATAATTGATGGAATCCTCTCAGAAATTTCTTTTACTGTCATTTGTGGACAATTAAAGACACTAGTATTGATGCATAGCTGTTCAATTCCTTTGATTGATCCGTCATGAATAATAGCAAGTGCTCTCCCTCGCTTGCTGTTCTCTGTTCTCTTTGCCCATTTCGTGCGGCTTGTTTTATCTTTATTTACATTCCGGTGATCTCGCTCTGCAGCTGACAGTCTTTGCGGGCTGGACGGTGATGAGCTGAGAGGCGCAAATCTATTTTTTAGAGGAATAATCGAAGTTGTTTCTTGTTGGAGTGTCTTTCGATGTTCCTTTATCTTCTTCCTGGGAGTCTCCCGTCTAAGTGGGGGCCGAAGGTCTGATGAATGGGGAGTCCCTCCCGACAAACGTCCTCCACTCGGAGGGGTCCCACTCTGTGTTGATGGTATTGGTCCGCCCGGTTGTTGCTTGCCGTAAGCCACAGGCAGAGTTTTATTGCTTTCGCTTTTGGCGTTCTCCTCAAGGCGTCTGATTTTCATTTCCATGTCGTGGATTCTTTGTAATAGTTCCTGAAAAGTCCTAACCCTAATACTTATTTTCCACCCTGATTTACGAATAAATTCTTTACAAATCCTACCATGTGGATTCATGGATTTTTTTTTCACATTCTGTCTCTCACAGTTGAAGTGTACCTCTGGTGCAAATTACTGACCTCTGTCATCATTTTAGGTGGGGGAACTTGCACAATCGGTGGCTGACTAAATACTTTTTTGCCCCACTGTAGATGTGACTTGTGTTTTTAAAAGTTATGTTTGACTTCATGACTTTCTGTGTCGTTTCTGGGAGTTTAGGACTCATTGCACTGCTGGAAATAGTTTATTGTGTGCATATGCTGTTATTTTGCAAATTTGTCGTGCGCTCTTCCTCTAATAGCCTAATCTAAACATCTGCTGTACATATTGAGCAGAACAAGAAGAAACTAGGCACTTTCACTGGTGCTAAGATACAGCAAATAATGAATCATAGACAAAAATTCTCTCACTTTTCTTTTACATTTTTGAGCTATGATTTTTGATGTGCCAAGATGTAAATGTTTTGTCTAATGACCAAAACTAAAATATTCTGTAATCAGTGAGAAGGAAGGAGACTACTCAAAGCAGGTCTGTCATTGGTCAGAATCTAAATATAGTCGAGATGATGAACAGCTAAGTATTACTAATATTGTTTCTCATGATCTACTTACCTGTGACAAAAGTTGAAAATGTATTTGTGTGACGTTTGCATGAGCCAATGAGATGCCAGCTGTGGCTCCCCTTCTTTACACTTAAGGTTTCTGAGATTCTTTGAACCTCTGTTTGCTGAAGTGCAGTAGGAGTGCAAAGGTAAGCAGTATTTATTTTTGAAAAAAAAAAATGAAAAGGTGGCAACAAAAAAGTAATCTTTTACAATAGTGTGAAGTTATCTGAGATTATGTTACAGTCTAAACCAAGACCGCTAAAGACCATAGAAACCAGACAAGAGTGGTACATTTACATCAATTAGCTGACCAGAAGAATATCATTTAGCAATAATTTAGCAATTAACTTAACATCAAATATGCCCATATCCCAGCTTCCCACTTCATACATAATATTACAATCCAGTTCAGTTTTATTTATGTAGTTACTAATGATAACAACAGTCGCCTCAAGGCTCTATTATACAAAATATCGTTGGGACTTGGAAAAAATAAGCAATGTTTTCAAATAATAATGAGCTCCTGAAAAGAAAATCAACTAAATAAGCAGCAGGTGCTCTTGGTCTCTTAATATAATAATTAATGTTCAGTCTACAAGGTTTATAACGCCATTTCCTCAGAGCAGAAATAGGGTCGTGTATGCTTCTACCTGGTGTTATTCCCTGACACTGCCAAGAGCTACTAAAGTTGATTTGAGGACGGCTCTAAAATGACCCATATATAAACCGCTGTGTTCAGTGAACAAACACACAGACAGTCTATTATTTTCAGCCTGCACTAAAAGCAGTTCAATTATTCTTTAAGCAAAACAAAGAGTAATGTTGAAATCTCCCAATTCTTTGAATCTTTGGGCTGAAGGAAGGACAATACTCGGTGTATTTATGCTCAATCAACAATACTTTATTTCCATACAATTCAACACTTAAGAGCATAAGGACCATCATGATGCGGAGACATGCCTGAAGATACAGTCATCGCTCATGTTAGAGACCACATGAGAACAGTTTTTCTGAGTTGTCAGCGTTACATTATTCACCTGACCATTTCTGTATATAGAAAGAGCAAATTCTTAGAGCCATTTAAAATTGATTTAATTCAGGATAATAGTAGCACATTTGTAACTGATTAGCTACATTTTGTTCAGCTTTACTTTATAATGGATGAATCTTTATTAATACAGCCTCATCACTGTTAAAAATGAGTCGTGTATTTAGAATCATCTGCAAACTTCACATGTGTATTTGAGTTGCTAGCAGGCTGGTAATCAGGTAAAGATGGATTAGTCAGTGTGCAGAACACTATGGTTGGAGGGACTATGAAATTCCTAGAAAATGTGGCTTGGCAGCCAGTTTGCTTGAAATGATCTAATCAATGTACAATGTAGAGTTGTTGGTATCAGAGAAAGCCAAACTTTGAAATCATTTGTAAATGACTAGACAGAATGAAATGCAATATGTATGACAGGCTGTATAGGGGCAAAACAGTAAGAAAGAAGGTGGTTGATATTCTCATCAAATGTGTATATCAGCTGGTCTCAGTCCTAAAATAGAGACCTGTCATTTTATTGTTTTAAAAACTTTTTAGGAAGGCTTAATGAACTATTTGTTTACAGTCTATATGTGGTAATTCATCTAAACTATGAATGAGGTAATATATTAAGTTACCTCTAGCTATGCCAGTGTTGTCCAACCTTTTGGAGCCATGGCACATTTTTCACATTAGAAAAAACACACAGCACACCACCAAGCAAAAAGCATATTGATAATTTGTCCCCGCACAGCAGGTACAGAGGAATTGGTTCGGTTTGTCCCCAGTATACCTTTTTTGCTTTCTTCTGACCACTACTCATGCTAGGGCCTTCATTTGGGTTGGAATTTTCTCCAGGACCCAGGTCAGATTGACTACCTTTTCTTTTCAAATACTTATCTGTTGCTATTAAGCTGTTTGTATCACAGCATGTAATTTCTTCATCGTCTTCTTCTGTTTTACTGGCAGTTGGTAACCCATTTAATTAGAGCAGTATTTGTATTGCCCTCTAGTGGAAGAGAATGTAATCATTCTGCCCTTTACTCACCCTGATCGCTTAGAGTACTAATCAGGTGGAACCAGATAATCTTCCACAGCACACCTGATCATTTCTCACGGCACACCTATGTGCTGCAGCACGATGGTTGGGAAACACTGCCTTAGATATTGCCAGTGTTATAGGCCATTTATTTATGTGTCGCATTTGGTTTGAAAATAAATAGATTATTTTCTCAGCAGTGATACTGGCCAAAAGAGTTAATGCAGAATTTTAACGAATTTATGTAAAAACTGCATGCTTTGTAAAGCTACAGGCAGTTTGCATTGGCATTGAAAGCTTTTTGTTTACATGTTCATTGACAAAATCTATTTAGTTTCCTTTATCAACCATACTGAAACCAACTGGAGTTCACCATAGATCTTGAAATATCTCCTGTTGTGGTGATACTTGACCCTGTGTTGGCAGAAAGGATATTCAGGAATGGAGGCATGCTTGGCTTAACATTTGAAGGCTGGCCTTCCTACCCTACTTATCACTAAAAGATTCAGTAATCATCCCTGCATCTGTTTCCTTGCAGCGTATCCAACCCAAACCTGAGTGGAACTTGAGCTTACCTGAGGTGATAGTGATAAGAGGTGGGATACACCCTCAGCATGTCTCACTGAAGCATAAAAAAGTGGATCAAACCATAAAACATGTAAAGAATCCAATAAATAAAAAGAAAGCAATACTGACATGAGAAACTCCACAGAGCTTGCTGCAGACATCAGGTCAGCATATATTATAATATGACACAATCAAGAGTCCTGTAGTTGTTAAGTTTTTATACTCTTTGGTATTATATAAATAAATGTCTATAAAATCTAATCTCTCTTAGTGACCTCCAAACCCTTAAAGTCCTTAGCATACCTCCTCTAAATCAATTAAATGTAGTGAGCTGAAGTGCTTAAACAGACACTTCTCTCTTGTGTTTTGACAATACCTTCTGAGGATTCATCATAGACGTCGGGTCAGAATATATCAAGCAATTGCTTGAAGCTATATTTTGTTTATTTCTGTTATTAATCGTGGAGTTGCCAACTGTCACTCAAAAGCCCACAAATTTACCGTCATTCAATAAAAATGACAAGATAAATCCTTTCTGCAACACAATCTCCAATTTTCATGAAAGGTGGATCTCTCACCATATGACACTTATCCCTAAATTTCATTTTACTCATATTCAGCCCTGTTAAACCTTTTAAGGAAAGGACACTTTTGAGACTGCGAGGAACTAACGAAATTTGTTTCACTTAGGAAAGTAAGTAAAGACCTTCAGCAAATATAGCAGAACATTAAGCTGACTTGTGATGATTAAGCACCAGAGCTCTGTCATTTATTTCTGCTATTCATATACATTTGAGTTTTTTGCACTTTATGAATTTCTGTACAGCAAAACTGTACCATTGTGCATGAATAGTCAAAATAACCATGGTGGTCATCAGCGTTATATTATATGTGCTATCTGCATCAGATAAAACTGTAAATATACTGTCTGATATAGACTAGGGCCAGCTTCTAATCCCCCAATGTGACTTCTTACCTAAAATGAAGTTTCATTACATCTACATTACATTTTATACAAATTCATCTTACTTTGTTGCTCCTTCCAAAATTGGGTCAGCAAAGTCCCTTATCTGTAGGTATGATGTCATACTGTGTGATTACATTTTTTTTTATAAAGGCAAACATTTGAATATCCTATTCCCTATTATACATACGATGTCTATGCAATGTACTGCAAACATTTCTGGAAAAGGATCCAGTAATTTTCCTAATTCTGACCAAAGCTCTCTTTTAATGAACATTCTCTCTAAAGTACTTCCAAGAAGATACCAGGATTTAACTAGTGTGTGTGTGTGTGTGTGTGTGTGTGTGTGTGTGTGTGTGTGTGTGTGTGTGTGTGTGTGTGTGTGCGCATGAGAGAGAGAGGGAGAAGTAGTTGCACATCTAACCCTAATTGTGCTTATTGCTTGTCCTTTTTATATTCTGATTTAAATCTGTTTTTAAAGAGCATGTAGTAAAATTTAGGAGATTGCATTACACATAAGTATTGCAGGATGAAATAAAACAGAAAAATATGATTCTGAATATTTATTAATTTCATACTTCTGGATATTACCTAACCACATGTTGTGTGTAGGTTTAATGGTAGTGGAACAAAAATACGATAAACTGTAAGAGCACTCAATAAAAATGCATGACTGTTGTAGTGGAGAGAATTTTAAAAGCTGATTACATGCAATCAAAATCAGGACACCATTATTCACTTCTACAAGTGCCCCAAAATAAAACATATTTATATGCTACTTCTAAAATGTACTTATATGTAGCACTTGCAAATGTACCTGTTGCTTTTCACTATTGCCGTTAGCCAAACATGGCAATAAACTCACACAAACTTTTACTTGACTTTTGTCACAACTCAAAAATATGTATTTTTAAAAAATAATTAGCTATGCATTTGGGAAGAACAGCCACAATCTCATATATAGACTGTCAGCTTCTGCATCTGTGCTGCATGACTGTTATTTAGAGATTTTAAAGAAAAAACTTGGCTTATACCATTTGCGAAGTCTTACAGTGTTTATCTGAACAACTCATTTCTATCTTAATTTAGAAGGTAACCCCACAACTGAACATAAATTTATTTGAACTTCTTAACTACAAACATTGTGTCTCATTAAAAGCCCAAAATGATTTTGAAAAGGCGGCAGGTACGCCACCCTGTGAATATTCTAGTAATGCAGAAGAAATTTTGTCTTGTTAAAATGGCTCTGGTTGCGAGTCACTGATGAATAAAACATTTGTTTGTGGGTCCCAAACAGCACTGTTGTGAATGTTAATCAGTACGGCTATGTCACATTTTGAGGAAAAGTTCGTTTCCACTTCTGAGCGCTAACACTGCAGCCTGTATATAAATATGAGGTTTAGACCATTTCATGTATAATAATATTTACACGTATTGTCAGCATATTCAAGCATATTCTAGTCAAGACTGTCCCTTAAACATAATAGTTTAAAAACATATAAATATTTGAAGCCTATAAAACAGTCCAAATGTGCTATCATCTGTCCCAAAAGGCAAAGGGTGATAACGCATCCCTTCCAAACCAAAATCCATATCCACAGATATACAGACAATTCCCACCCATACACACACACACTCATGCACACACATTTGCTCCTTTCCTTCCTGCTTCCCCTCCAGTGTCTCTCTGTTTCTCTCTCCCCAGTTGGGATTATTTACCACTACATCCAGCAGACTGAAGCTTCACAGCTACTCTGCCCCGGGAACGCCTGCAGCCATGCAGCAATCAAAGCGAAACGTCATCCTCTACCACCTGCACCCATGGGAGCGTGGCAACAGAGAGGGAAGGAGAGTAGAGGGAAAGAGGAGGGAGAGGGAACGGTAAGGGAGGGATACAAACAGGGAAGAGGAAGATGAGAATCTGAAACCTCTGGGATTGAGAGAATATAGAGGAAAGAGTCTGGGATAAGTGAAAGAGAGACATTATCAGCAAATGCTGTGTCCCCACATGAGCTGTTCAGGACCCACACAGATGGAAGCTAAAAAGGAAACGAGGCAGAAGAACAGATGGAGACAAAGGGAAACTTAAAAGTTGATTACAGAACAGGAGAACTAGCTGTAGACAGGAGATGAAAATGAGATCAACAGCATACCTGTTTGAGACATAATGAAAATGAGAAAAGGACCGAAAAAATTAAGAAATTAATGTTTTGAGGGGTAATAATTTTCAACAAAAATTAGGTTTGGGAAAAAATGTAGCTTTTCCTAAAGCCTGTGAGAGAAGAAAGAAAAGTTAAACAGGAAAATCAAGTCAAGCTGAGAAGATGAAAAGGAAGGCGGACATTGAGGCTAGAGGCTCATACATTAAAAGCGTAGTGAGGCCAAACAGAAAAACAATGTAGGAATGATTAAAAAACACATTTGAAAGAAAAACACTGGCTGCATGACAGCAAATCAGTGCGTATAGGCACCACAACCCACTGAAGTTCAAACTAAGGATCATAATGAGGAAGAAAGATCATTTAAGTGACTTTTAATGTGGCGTGGTTGTTGATACCAGATGGGCTGGTCTGACTATTTCACAA
This sequence comes from Haplochromis burtoni, assembly GCF_018398535.1. Lineage (NCBI taxonomy): Eukaryota > Metazoa > Chordata > Actinopteri > Cichliformes > Cichlidae > Haplochromis > Haplochromis burtoni. Next base: position 777,342 of record NW_024582548.1, on the reverse strand, counting down.
ACTGCTGATGTACTGAGACTTTCATCCACAACCATCTCTAGGGTTTACAGAGAATGTGCCAGAAAAGGGAAATTATCCAGTGAGCAACTGTCCCCTGGGCGAAAATGCCTCGTGGAAGCCAGAAGACAGAGGAAGATGGCCAGACTGCTTTGAGCTGATTGGAAGACAACAGTAGCTCAACTAACCACTTGTTACAACCAAGGTATGCTTGTCTGAATACACAGCATGTTGAACCTTCTTACCAAAACTGGAAAAACATTGTCTGGTGTGATTAGTCTCGATTTGTCCTGGTATGGTCAGAATTTGGTGTAAACAACATAAAACTATGGATCCATTATGTGTTGTATGAACAGTTCAGGCTAGTTGTGGTGGTGTGATGGTGTTGGGGATATTTTCTGGGCACACATCTCGTGGCTGTTTCCAGCAGGAAAATGTATTTTTAACATGACATTAAGTTTACTGTACTCAAAGTGGTTCAATTGTGGTAAAGGTTCAATTTTGAAGTAAACATGCTGGACAACAGCAAGAAAAGAGGAGATTATCCAAATATAAAAATGTATCAGTTTGTGCACATTTATTTATTATTTATTTATTTATTTATTTTATTTTTAAATGGATAATCTGTTATCAAAAGCTGATATGACATTTATGCTAGCACCACGTATAGCACAGGAAGTAATGTGCGTCGGAGATTAATGCTTAATTTGGCTTGTAAAAGTTTTTCATCCTTGTACTGCATGTCTGTCTAAGTAGAACTGTAATTTAAAACAGTCAAACCTTTTGAAGCAGCATATCAAATGAAGTGAAGTTATGGTGTACCGCCGCAAGCACAAGCTTTTCCCCTAATAGCTGCCAATGCAGAAAGCTCTGTCGATCCCCAATTATACCATGATAAAGTTAGTCTCTCTTAATTGTCCATTAACGTAATTATCACACACAGTAATTGCCTTTTAAAATAATGGGCACCAAAATGGCCCAGTAGCTGAATTTTGATAAGCTCAACACCTAATTTAGACCCATGATGTTTTACCTGAGTGATAAAAATGCACAAGGGAGTGATTAAACCACAGGAAAAACAGATTCCGAGATCATTAAATGCTTAAGTGGAGCAGTTTTCCTTTGAAACCACATGAACAAGGCCAGGAAGTCTCTAAATTAAAATTTGGACAAATAATAATGAAGTAAGGAGGCAATTGTCATCACAGCGAACGAATAGAGTGGAAGAAGAAAGAATGTAAAAAGAAAAACTTATGTGTGGAGTGGAGGCTGCGTGAAAATAAAACTAAAAGAGATGAAAAGAGAAAAGAAGAGAAGTAGATAAGGGCAGTACGGACCTGAGAAACAAACACAAAAAGTGATAAAAAAACAAAACAATGAATGTTTGCAACAGACAGAGTGGGCAAAGGAGTGTGGGGATGCCTGCTGGGCTTCCTCCAAAGTGACAGCTCGATAAACACCTGAGACTCAGACAATGATGATGGGCGTCAAGGAGCGAAATGCAGCCTGGTTCTCGCTTGCTTCCTCGAGTCTGGTGATAATGGTAATAAACAGCAACATAAATGAACTGAGCACCAGTGTGTGTGTGTGTGTGTGTGTGTCTGGGTGGGTGTGCAGATATATATGTTTGCAGCATACATGAGTAAACCTCTTTGGTTTGACAGAGCTTTATGGATGATGTGTGCATTGCCAGGATAAAAGGCAGATCTATTTGTGCCTTATATTAGAAGAGTGTATGGGTAGCCATCATTCTAGCTACTATCTTCCTTTTGCTTCTCTTACTTTCCTAAACCCTCTCCTTCGTTCACTCTTTGCTTCTTACCTACTCAGTTTCTCTTCATATCCTCTATACTTCTTCTTTTCCTTTTCTGTCGCCTCAGATCTCATGTTTATTATCAGTTTAGTGGCATATTGCCTTTACATTCGATCTCAGATGGGCTCCCCTAAAGACATGAAAAATTCATCGAAAGAGACTATTACAGAAAAGCTTCCACAACTGATTAAAAATGCAAGACATTTATTTTCCATTGTAGAGTTCAGAAGTTAGGACAAAACACTGGAGTTTCACATCTGCCATGTTCCTTGCATGTGGATAAAAGACGTTTGATTACATTTCATGGAGTTGACAGAGCTGTTACGGAGCATAACAAGTGGATGTATACGCTGTTAGCCATGTGTGTGTTTGGCAAACAACATTTCAGAAAGTTATGTTTACTTTGTCTGAATGCCGTTGTGCAGTTTTCTTATCGTTTCACAGTAGCTGTGTCTGTGTGTTGGTGTGCAATATGAAGACTACAGGAACTTGGACTTGTCAGATAAATTAGTCAACAACTTCAGTAAAGGGTTGTGCAGATATGAGTAAAATGCTGTACTTAGGAAGTTTAAAGTTTTGCTTGTTAAAACACAACATAGATTAGACTTTGGATTTTATCCCTTTGGGTCCAGTTATGGGGAAGGGACGTGTCTGTAATTGGCCAGCCACATACTGTAACTGAGTTTTAATGCGAACGCACTGAGGCTCCTCCCGTATCAGCAATATTTGTGGATTAGTCTCTGACCAAAGAGCTGGCTGACCTTAATTATTAGTAATGAGATGCATACTAATGTACCAGAAATCTATAAATCCTGAAAGGGCTTATGACAGTTATTGCTCTAATGAACTCACTTTACCATTATATACCACCACTGATGACCAGTAGCATTGTATCGAGCTTTTGTATGTCTAACAGTCTGTAAGACCACATGTAACAGAAGTGGTTGTAAATCAAAAGTATTGCCTACATCATCTTGATCATCATCTTGATTATTAAATTGGTGGTTTGATCCTTTGAGTTTGGGCTTCAAGACTGCATCAAGGTTGTCAGATGATCAAGAGGGTCAAGTGATGTGATCAGTGCAATTTCTCTATTACAGTGTAATAGAGTTGAGTAAAGTTTGACTTATTTGACTGTTTTGTGTCGCTTAATGCGCCTTATAATCCGGTGCGCCTTATGGTCCTTTAGCATATGCAGAAGTCCAGCTTTTTATGCGGTGGTTGGCATCTTCCTCTGCCTTATGGGCCTTTGATGCCTTTGATGATGCAAAACGTTTCGTCGACATGGTTGTGTTTGTTGGGGAGAAAACTTCCAAACATACAGTTCAGCACTTCACAGTCACTCTGCTAGTGATCGAAGATTTATGCAAATTGATTGCATTCTGTGCTGTACAGGAGACACGCCATGGAGGAGATTGATTTACAATGGTCTACAGCCAATCAGGATGCAAAACGCAATGCCCTGAAAAAAAAGCATGCAAAATTGCACACAAAAAAGCAGCGAAAGGTGAGCCACGTTATAGTGAGGGACCACTGTATTTGTCTGTTATGAGGACTATCCTGGTAAAGAGAAGGTGAACACTCAGTTTGCCAGCTGATCTGTTGAGCCCTATCCTTTGATTATAAGTGCTAGGTAAAGACAGAAAAACAGAAAAAACGAGATCAAAATGAGCCGATTTTTGTGTCCCCTCAGGGACATGGAAGGGAGCACAAAGTGGAAAAAAGCCTGGGGAAATGTATCTCATCCAATGGACACTTTCCTGTGGAAGTATCCTGGGAGAACCTGGGCAAGACCCAAAACACAGCTGAAGCAGTGTATATCATTTCTGGTTTTGGACATGCATCTGGATTGAAAATAAAGAACTTAGATCGGTAGAAAGTCATTCATGTACTGGAGCCAATGGATGATGTTAGTTGGGTGGTCATCATTTAAATGTGAAAAGGAAGAGGGTATCCTACTGATTATTAATATCAGCATTTTATCTTATAACAGTGAGATTAGGTTTAGTAAAAAGTTTGTTGAGGTATGAGGGTGGTAAAAGACTACCTCAATCTGGCATATGTAATTTGCTCACACAAATCAGTGTCTCAACTATAGATATATAGTTAGCTATATAGAGTGTGCATATATAGGTATATTTCAGCAGAAACTTTAGTGTGATCAGTCTCTGTCTAACATGGTGAGTTAAGAAAAATGATCTAACAGCAAAAAATGTGAAAAGTGTTTTCTTAGCAGGAGCAATTAAAGAAAAGAAGAAGAAAGCAGAAGAAAGTCACCTGTCTAATAAAAACAGCTTCTGTTGTGTCACTTTCATCAGTGGGGAGTCAAAGAGAGTGGAACACATGCAATATTAATAACAGGAAGCTGAGCGAGTTCAGAAGAACGCCACTTCATAACTCTTGATACCTGTTTGTTGTTTAGTAATTTTCCAGTCTCGTTTTGTTTTAAAGTATTTTGATGCTACTTTTGTGGATGATTTGATCTTTGTGATGTTCGATGATGATTTTGAATAACCTGACCAGTGACCAGCTGGAGAAACAAAAGGACAAGGCTACAGCTTTCATTTATTAGAGCACATTTGTGATCATACAGGCCTCAAACAAAATCCAGCATAAATTCATACATGAACCTGGATATAGTCTTTTCTTCCTTAATGTTATATTAATCATTTATTGTATTTTATTTTAGATAGAGGTTTGTATACAGACCCATTATTATTTAACATGCTTATTATGAGATTTGCCCCAAAACCAATAATCCATGAGTTTTTCAAATTAAAATATCTCCCTTGTGCCCACGTAGACAATAGGCATCACATAGTCCAGGGGTCGGCAACCTGCGGCTCCGGAACCGCATGCGGCTCTTTAGTCCTTATACTGCGGCTCCGCATGGTTTGGGAAAATAAATTTGGTTTTTTTTTAAGTATTTAGCTGAAGTGTATTTTATTTATGTTCTTTTTAACTTGTAGTTCTAAATTGGAAGAGTAATGTGATATTGAAATATAAAATTATATTCTATCATTACTTTGATCACTCAAAATAAGCGTCACACTCGTGGAAGCCGGCATACCCGCCGAAACGCCGTGCCTTTATCGAGACTTTCAACCCCAGGTAGGCCAATTATGGATCTTCGGATCCACATTATGTCAGCAGC
>NW_024582548.1:762521-771772 GCF_018398535.1 Haplochromis burtoni | reverse complement strand
TCTGTAGCACTTCATGGATTTCATAAGCAACACACCTTAGTTGTTCACACAAAGCATAAAGGTAAAAAACAATATATACAGTGTTATCTTCATTTTAGATGTCAAAAAGTGTTTGCGGCTCCCAGTGTTTTCTTTTGCGTGGAAATCGTGTCCTAATGGCTCTTTGGGTGTTAAAGGTTGCTGACCCCTGACATAGACTAAACAGAATTAAATAAACGTGTTACACAAGCTGACATGATAAGCAAACACAGTTTAGCCCTCAATCCATTTTTGACTGTACTGTAATGAGCAAAGATTAAACTGTGCAGTTCTGGACACATTTTTACAATGCTGGAAGTTTTACTGCAGAGATATCAGTCAAATATGAGCAGTTATAGCTCATTCAGATTCTAAAAGCAAACCAGTCAGCCAACCAACCATTTAGGCAGTCAATCAATCCATCAGCCAGTCAGTCATTCGACCAGTGTATGACAAATTGAATATTTCTGTCTGCCCATTACCCATTCACCTCATTCAAGAATAATCAGGTGTACTCAACCTCATCACCTCTCTCTCTCTTTCTCTCTCACCCTCTCTCTCCAAGACTTTGCTAGAGGCAATGTAGAATCAGTGATGTGATTCCTTTTGTCATCCAGATAACTTAACAATTTGCAACTAGGATTCCTTCACACTGTATGCCCACAAGTAGAATTTTAGCTAAATGAGGCATCAGTAAATCAGCAGGCAATTTAATGAAAGAAAAAGCAGCACACTTCTCTTTTATTCTTTTGTAACATCCCCAATCTCGCTGTGTGCTGACTGTGCAAGATAGTGACAATTAAGGTTTGAAAAAGACCTGATTTATAATTTGCAATCTGGCAAGACGGGATATTTTACTTTTCATGGTCTTTTAATATTTAATGACTCAATTTGTATTTCACAAAATAAGTCACAGAAAAGTCCTAAGCTATGTTGTGTTCAATTCATTAGGTCATTGCCCCTCTTTATGAAAATCTAGTGCTCCACAGATGAATGCATTTTCAGTTGGGCTGATTAAGTCAGGTGACTTCTTTGCCCAGTCCACAACTGTTCTCTGATAGTCTCGCGCAGTCCCATCCCATATACTGTGTATTTTCATATCAGAGTAAGTATGATAAAATTATAAAAGTAATATTTGTTGATATAAAGAAAAGAGCAGTTCTGACTGCATTTCAATGTGGAGAGATCATTTAGAAGTAAAAACAATGATTTATTGATGTACAGAGAGCATGAGTAACAAATGTAATTTCGCAATAGACTCACATGAAGAGACATGGCTGAGTAGCATCTCAAATGAAGGAAAGAAATAGGACAGAACCCCCAGAGTCTTGATGCTGTGGTGGTGGAGCAGATGGCAGATGGAGACTTGGATGAGACTTGCCGAATGTCCAGGATAAGATGGAGATGGGCTGGTGGTATGTTGATGAATGATGGCTTGCAGAATAGCAGAACAGCACTGAGTTTTAAAGAATGGGGAACAGTGTGTGTTATTATGAAGGGGGGGGGGGGGGTATATCCATAGAGAACAAAACTTTTTTTCCTAGGGTACAAATATACCTTTTAATGCCGTTAAGTGAGGTATAAGAGTCTATAGGGATTGTCATGCTTTTGGCACAAACCTCAGGTGGCCACTCCAGGAACTGCAGTTTGTGGTAGGCCTATTTATAAACTGGCTTTCTTTTCGAGCTCCAGAGGTTGTTGTTTGGCAAAAATGCAATGCTCCCAAATACCAAATAAACCACAGCCTCTAGGTTAACAAACTTGTAATCTATTAGTTTATCTCAGGAAAAATGCGCACAGCCAGTAATATGTCAGTTAATAAACAACTGGGACATGGTTTTAATATCAAGAAAAATATTGACTAACTGTGTTCATGCAGTGTGTAGTTGGGACTGGCATCTCTAAGGAGACTGTTGCAGATAGAGCAATAACACTCAAAGGATACACTGAATGTGTATATCCTGTGCCAAGAAAAAGCATTTGGCCCTTCTTGAGTTCTTAGTTTTTCTGTGTATTTTTCACACTTACATGGTTCAGATCATCAAACACATTTGAATATTAAGCAAGGGCAACCCAAGTAAATACAAAATGCAGTTCTTAAATGATGATACTACTTGTTGAGGGAAAAAAACATCCAAACCTACTTGGCTTTATGTTGAAAAAGTAATAGTCACCTCTTGTTGAATCGTAAATTAACTATTATTAAACATTTTTTGGCACACCCAGGCATGATTGCTGGTAGATATGATGAATCAAAACAACAGCTGTCTGATGAAGTAAAGTATGTTAAAAGAGCTCAAAAAGCAACACACCATGACTCAAAGAAACAGCTGATGATGTGGACTGCGAACTATGGTGACCCATTGTCCGCAAGTGAAGAAAACCTCCCTTCCTAGAGGTGTCCAGCCTACCAAAATTAATTGAAGACTGCATCAACAAATTATCTGGAAGATCACAAAAGAACCCAGAACAACATCTAAAGAAATGCTGGCTATTTTTTTTCCCTAAAGACCAAAAATAACACAAAGCTTTTCCTCACTTTTTCAAAAAATAAAAAAACATTTTGGACTGATGAGACAAAATTTGAACTTTTTGGGAGCTTGAGTCCTGTTACATCTGGCATCAAATTAACTCAGCATTTCATAAAAAGTACATCATACCAAGTGTCAAACATGGTGGCAATAAAGTAATGGTCTGGGGCTTTCCTGCTTCAGGACCCGGACAACTTGGCATTATTTTTGGAAGTATGAATTCTGCTCTCTACCAGAAAATCCTGAGGGAGAAAGTTCTGCAAAAATAAAGCAAAATAGAGGTTTTGTTGAGACCTTGTCACAGTCCAGATTTAAATCAGACTGAGATGCTTTGGTATGACTTACAGATTTTTCTATAATGCACTGTGGTTGCCAAGGGGTCACTGACTGGCTTCAAGGCCTTCCTGACTGGGGCTTCAGTAATCAGTCTCACAGAAAACCAGCAACCTCCAGCAACTATTTGCTAACCACCAAGGAATACACATTTTTTCACTGTTGGATCACCCATCGGGCCTATGTGACTGAGGTCATATGAATTGTCAAGCTGCTTTGGTGTGCGAGTGAGGGAGCTCCAGTTGAGTTGAATTTTGTCTGCTTCACACTCCCATATTTTTTTTATTAAGAAAGTATGATTAACACAAAAACACACTGTATGTATAGAAGTTTTTAAGTAGAAAATTCAGTACATATTAATGCTGCCAGATGTTTGTGTTAGTTTTTTTTACACTAATAGATGACAACAATTAAATATTTATTTTTTCATGTTTTTTTATGGCTATAGATAACCGATAGCACACCTGCTGCACATAGCACTTTAGGAATTGCCTCAGAGATCTCAAACCTTGCTGATCACAATAAAGAATGGTGGCAGAATCAGTAACTGTTGTCCACTATAGCAATCACATATCAAAGACCAAGGCTTCTATGGTGAGTCTGGATGAAAGATGATCTCACCCGTTCTGTTGTCATACAGTGTCATCGTCTATATTGATTCAGTGACAGATTACTCCCACGGGGAGCAGTATTGGCAGATTGTGTGTGTTTCTTGTTTTCATTTCTGGGTTTCTTGGCATGATGCAGTTGACATAGGGTGTATTGATTGGGCAATTATTGCAACACTTGAGACAGCTGGGATCAGAGGGGTTGGAATAGGAGGAGCATCTATAAATGTGTTGTTATAGCACCAGGAAAATATTCTCTTTTGAGCAGCAGCTACACCTTGTGCACAGAGGCATGAGCACACACTCCCTCCTCGGGATAAAAATGGAATATTATTCCCAAAACACACAAATTTAAAGAAAATTAAATAAATAAAAGGTGTACTGGAAAATAATAAAAATCAATCCTCATCCTCAGCTAAACGACTTGTTCATTAGTGTGACCAGCAGCAGTAGTAAGCAATATACTGTTACATCCGAGTATTGATTTGAAGTGGGGTATGTATAGCCTTTCTCTGTAAAGTGCCATGTAAACCAAGAGAAGCAAAGCTGTTTAATAAGAAAGGGCTTAATTGCTCTGTGTTTAGAAAACAGCTCGGTCTATTCTCAAAAGACCCCGAAAGTCTGCCAAACTGATCAGTATTCATGTGGATTTGCAGATATACAGAGAGCTGTAGCTCATTCCTCACCTCCTGGATCTTTAGGTATTTGTGTGATAAAAGTTGCAAGAAGCATTGTTCACCAATTAAAAACAACAATTGCTGCAAATAGTGTCTTAAATCGGCTCGTGTTGTCACTGTATCACAGAGAGTGGATCGTATGAGGGAGGGAGACAGAACTGCATTGCTCTATATCAACTCTCCAGAGGCCTGTAGTGAAAGGACTGCGCCAAATATAAAAAAAGGGAATTAACTCGATGTTTTAATTGCCTGTGTGTTAACAGCGCTTGAGATAAATGAGCAGCATTTAAAGAGCGAATTTTAGCTTTGTTTTTAGAAAATGAATCCGTAAGAAAAGAAGTAGTAGACTCCTATCACACACAATCAAACCTGAGAATATTGATTCCATTGCGCTTTAAAATATTCTCTTAAAAAGTAACTTTTTCTACTGAATCAGTAGAAAAAGCAACATATATTATATATTTCACTAATATAATATTCATAATATATAACAAGCAAATAATGAGCTGCAGGAATATAGTGAATACCATCACTAGACCATCTGAAACACAGTTACTAAAGCATTGCCTGAGGCAAGGGTGAGTTTCATTTACATCTCTCACATTTATTATTCACCTAGTTTTAGAGAGTCTGGCGAAAATAGGTGGACTAAAGATGATCAATATGAACAGTATTAATATTTACAGTACTCTTAGAGACACTTAATGACTTAAATTAATATTGTATAAACTGCAGAGCTGAGACAGGATAAAGGCATTCACTGACTACATATATGAATTCATATAAAATGTGCATGCACACCGAAAAATAGATTGACAATTCCTTTTTGGACATGTCACTAAAAGATAGACCAACATATAACACACCTGTACACATATTCACATTCACACACACACACACACACTTTGGGGCCATGTTCCAGACATCCTCCAGAGTACGATGAGGGCAGAGGAGACAGTGATGGATTACATGCACATCTGGGCTGTAATAAGTAGGCCCCATATCCCACCTGCATTCAGCAGGAGGCAGAAATCCTGCATAATGGCTCTGCATAGAAGGCCAGGTACCCCAGGCTGTATAATGCCTTGTCAGCGTGCATGTGTGCGTCGGCGTGCACGTGTGCTTCTGTCATTACTGGATTTACAGCTCAGAGCAGAATAAAGTAGTTCTCAAAACCATTCAATATCACAGCTGTACCTGAAAAAAAGACATGCAGAAATAAACATGAAGTGTATTTCTGATCTTTCTTCTAATTTTGAAAGACACAATAAGGGTATTCATCTGTTGCTCGTCATTTAAAGGGATATTGTTTTAATTTGTAAGCAGTAGAACACATGTGTGTTTTGTTTTTTGTTTGTTTGTCTTGGTTATTGAATCAGTTGCTAAATGTTTCCAGAGTTCCCATAAAGGATTTATAGGACATGATAAACTGTGAAGAAAAAAATCTATTCCAACGCACAAAAGAGACGTCTCCTTTTAAACCCCTAATAAAATCGCTGATAGAGATCTCGCAGGTGCTGGAATGAGACAACAATCGATGGGCCACAAAAAGCAAGACACAGAAAACTACCACCTGCGATAATCCTTGAGCTTGTTTAGCAGGGCAGTCTATCCTCATCATACTGTAGTGCATCTACTAAGGTAGCCTGTAGCCTCAATAGCTCCTTAAACCAAAGACACCTGGGGGAAATATTTCAACTTAATTTATTAGTTGCTTGTTTGGTTTTTTATGCCAAAGAACTTTAGAGATGATGGTGGCTTAAATAAATGGTAGATTAACATTTATCATTGATCATTTTAACTAGCTGTGTCCTCTATTTTGTGTTATGCCTCTTGGAAAATTAGTTTATTTTGTGGCACTTTTTTTGTCTTAAAACATACAATGCAACAAGATTTTCATGTCTAATTGAGCATGGGCTTTTCACTACTTATAAGACTAAATCTATAAATTCTATTTAATCAATTTCTTATATAGATTTCCATTTTATCTGCCAGCAGTTTTTGTATTAAATTATTTCGGTATTTTTGAAGAAAAACACATAAAGTGAAAGAAAAAATAAAAACTTGGGCTCAACTACATAAAAACAAACACATTCTCTGTAAAATCACCCAGTTTATCTGGTCTATAAATACAACAGTGTGTACAAGAATGTGTATAAAAAACCCACCATGACATTCACCTCTTTCTTTGCTGGCAATCACTTCTACTGCAGTATGTTCACGCTTCAATGCCCTGGCTGTTTGGGAGCCACTGACCCCTTACCACAGCTACTGACCAAGGCTGATGAAATCCTTGACAGGTAGGTTGTAAGCTAGGTTAGATTAATTAGTTTGTGGTTTAGCTGATGTTGCAACATGCTCTAGAAGTATTATTGTGGGTGTGTAACACATCAAGTTGGGCCTTGACCTTTTTAGGCTAACGTAAAGAAAAATACTAGTTATGATGAAGCAATCCCTGGAGGGGGGAAAAGCTGCTGTTTTCCCAAGTGGGTGCAAGCTCTCGTCATACTGCATGAGTCTGCATGTGTAGTTTGTGTGCTGTCTGATGAGAACAACTGTGTATATGTTATATCGTGTTTTCTTGTTTTCTCGCCAAGAGTCTTTACACAAAATCAGGTTTTTATGCTAAAGAGGAAGCTTAAAGCAAAGTTACCATAACTTCCAGTAAAATTAGACAGCCTATCCCAGCTTCCATTGGACAGGTGGGGTACACCCTGAACAGGGTCACCAATCTGACTCAAGGCTAATACTCAGAGACAGACAACCATTCACACATACATTCACATCTAAGCATATAATATTTTGTTTGTCTGTTTTAAAAAGAAAATTGTAATGCAATGATTTTCAATGATTTGAAACCCATATTTTATACAAAGTACAACATAGAAAATATAACAACATACGGTTCTTAACAAATGTAATAAATCATCACCCAGTGTAAGTTTATCCCACAGCTTCACTAAATTAGTATTAGTATTGGTAATGACCAAAACCTTTTCCTTTTAATGTTTTTGTAATGGAAAGCTTAATCCACAAGTATGTCCAAGCTCTATAACTGAAATGAAAATTTTAATGCTAAAATAAAACGATTGTTGTTGTCCAAATTCACATTTCAAATTCAAAGTTTTACAAAAGAAAAGGAAAAAAGTAAACCACAATATGTTTTTTGATTATGAAAATATAGTTATTTACTTGCATTACTGGAAAGGTATTTACTTTTAGTGGTTGAATGTTATGCAAGATTACTTAATGTGTGATAATCTCCAATATGCTATGTAGCTGAAATTTGGGGATAAAACATTTTTATATTTTAATCAAATGCTTTAACCAAAAAGATTTTATTATTTTACAAAAATGAGCTCATTTGATGTTTCATGGTAAGATGAACATGTCTCCAAAAACTTGATATTATGGCAAATGATAGCGTGGCAAAGATGGGCTCACCATAAGCTCACCAACCCCTCCCCCAAGTTAAATAATGCACTTCACCATAAAACTGTGAACACAGAATATTTCATCAACAACAGCACATAATATCATCAAAGATATAGAGAATCTTAAGAAACCTCTGTGTGCAAAGGACAATGCTGAAAATCAACGTGGGAGACCAGGCCCTCAGGTGATAGTGCATTAAAAAAAGACTAAGTCTAATGTTAAATGGACTCAGGCTAAATGGAAAACTGTTCTGTGGACAGACACATCAATTTTTTGTTGTTGTTGTTCCTCCGAAAACATGGACCCCATCGAGGAGAGGGGCTTGTTATTCTCACTCACTTCTAAAGCCTGTGTCTCTGATGGTATGACAGCGCATTAGTGCCTAATGAATTGGCAGATGGCACATCTGGGAAGGAACCATCACTAATGAAAAATATATACCGGTTTAAGAGGAACATATGCTCCCATCGAAATTACTTTTTTTTTCAGGAAGGCCTTGCATCTTTCAGTGAAACCATGTTAAACTACATCTATTAAACCAGCTTTTAAAGCAGTGTAGCACACAAGTCCTCTTACTGTACTGAAAACACCTGGGACAGTTGCACAGCTAGAATCACATATCACACAAAAAAATGGGAGGCTTCAAACTTAGATTTTTCCAAATGTCTCAGTCCACATGAAAACAAGTGTTTTAACAAGAGCGTTTCAGAGCAACAACTGGCATTATAACCCTAAATATGAACAGATGTTGGCCAATCAAAAGCCCACAAAGAATAACAGTTCACACAACTGACGTCAGTCGCTCTTGGAGCTGAGTGTAAAAACAAAGAGGGAGATGTATGCTCCAGCAGGAAATCTAAGTCACAACGTCAAACCCCTCTGAATTCGTAATGACGTACATAACCCAGTATGCACCTCCCTGGAAATGCAACAACACATCACATCGATGTGCCCTGCAACTATTGTCACAGTAGATTTCTTTTTATTTCTAGCTACTTTTTTTACTCTCAGTGAGATAAAAACCAACATCATGTCAATGACAATAGCTATAGTATCTACACAAGAACGCACAAATGTCAGCATGTGTTGGAGGGGAACTGCTAGAGTAAAACAGCTGGAATAGGGAAGACAGAATGTAGAAAGAAGTGGAGAATCTAAAGTGACAAATGTTTGCTCCTGCAAAAAACTGATAGCAACAAATAACTGGGAACCTGAACAACATCACATGGTAATTAACAAATAATGCGCCAGCACAAGCATAAATACCAGCAACAATCTTGGCCCCTTCAGTAGGTAAGAGGGAACTAGTGATGGGATTTTTTGGCTCTTTTTAGAGAACGGGCTCTTTCGGCTCGGCTCACTAAAAAGAGCCGGCTCTTTCGGCTCTGAACCAGCTCTTCAGGTTGTCTTGTTGCTTTAAACAATTTATTATTAACAATAATATAAAATTATGCACAAAAGGAATTTCTAATGTAAAAAAAGTGGTTTTATTTATATATGTTTATATATGAAGAAAATATAATCTGTTTAAACATTGTTCAGCTTTAAAGTTACTGTGCAACTGTGTAATAAGAATGTGCTCACGACTTTGGCCTTGAGAGCGATAAGAAGCGATCGCCTCATCCTGCAGGTGCAAGATATCTGCAAGC
>NW_024582548.1:720664-750989 GCF_018398535.1 Haplochromis burtoni | reverse complement strand
TGTGTTTAATATTATTCTATTGCTTGTTGTTTTTTTATATCCTTCATATATAAATATATGCGGTGACCCCTAGAAACAAAGCACGTACAAACTCCAAAGAGCACGTACAAATTCCAAAACACATTTCTAGAGTTAACTGAACTTCCAAAACAGAGCTACCCAGATCACTTAAATTACACAATTGAAAGCATATGTGTATTGTTTGTGTATTTATACACAAGCACTCATATATATTCAAATCATTTTAAAAAAAGGTTCATTTACCTGTTACTACCACACACGAAATCTGGTCGTTGGTACTTCCTGGCTTGTGTAGCCACTAGGTAACAAAAGCTCAACACTTCGCCCTAGCATCCTGGAGCACTTCTGTTGTGTTTTGTGCGTGTTTTGGAGTTTTTACGTGCTTTGTCTCTAGGGGCCACCGTAAATATACTTTTATTTATTCACTCCACATAAAATGTAATAAATAAATCATATTTTACAAAAACCAACTATTCACAGTTCAGCTTTTAACTATTTAAATTTTCAGCTTTTTCCTTTTAAACAAATTTAAAGTGAAACAACACAAAACACTGCATACCACAACACAATTAAATATAAATTAAAATATGAAAAGAAAAACAACATGCATATTCTGTCATATGGACCTGCATGAATAAACTTTCTGAATACTTTATCATCCGCAACTGAAAATAGTTGTGGACGATTACTATACCTTTCTAATGTGATTTGTTGTGCCTGGCTCTCTTTCTCTCTCTCTCCCTCCCGCTCTGTTCCTGTGCTACTGCCAGTGTAACTACCGCCCCTCCCCCCTCTTCCCAGCGCAAAGCACAAGGCTTGCGCTTGCCCCTAATTTTCTTAGGGTGGCAATAAATATGTGGCCCAATAAGTATAAAATCCAGAAAGCTACGCAACATTTGTTCATTTACAAACACAAGTCTAACTTGAGTTTCCCACTGTTTTTTGTTAGAAAACAATCAAATTGTTACATGCTTAAATTTATATTTATCAATCTAAAAAAAATAAACATTTAGTCGGATTTGATGTTACAATTAAAAAAGTGCTTGTGTTTTTATCTGAAGAGTATGTAAATATCCGGTTTCAACTGTATATTTGATAATGTTGGTGTTTGGCTTGATTGTCAGCACAAAGAGGGAGAGAGAGGAGCAGAGATTGAGAGAGAGGAGAATGAGGACAAAACAGAGAGGGAACAAGAGCAGGTGAGACAGACATGTTAGGCTACGTTCACACTGCAGGCGAAAGCGCATCAAATCCGATTTTTCTGACCCTATGCGACCCATATCCGATCATGGTATGACAAATCCGATATTTTCAAATCCGATCTGGGTCACTTTCGTATGTGGTACTGAATCCGATACATATCCGATGTTTCAGAAAGCGACTGCTGTTTGAATGATCAAGTCGCATTAAATCCGTCTTTTATGTCACTGACACAAGACAGACGCCAATTATCAGCGCTGGAGAAGCGCCCGATAAGACATCGCGAACGCTTCCTAGCCATCCGGTGAAACTGCTGGGAAGACGACGTTGGAGAAACGTGAACATTTTATTTGTACTGTATAATCTGCAGATTCTGACAGAAACCTGCAACTATCCTTTGAAGCACCACTCCTCTCTAAAACAGCAATAAGGATAATTATTAGGTTATTTACATTATTATGTAAATAACAAAATAAAGCAAAAATTGGGAAACGTGAAGTCCGAAGTATTTATATTAAGGCCATCAGTCAAACAATATAGTTTGCTCTGGGTCTAAACACAGCGCGTTGTGTGTGACATCTTCTTTTGCGCATGCAGGCCGCTTTGAGCGTTCACACTAGAGCGCGTTTGCTGTCGCATTTGATTTGTAGTGTGAATGCACAGACAAAAAAAATCGCATTTGATCAAAAAATTGGAATTGAGCATTAAGACCTGCAGTGTGAACGTAGCCTTAGTCAAATGGTTGTTTACCAAAAGTATCACCGTATCATAGGTACTCATGTATCTCGTACCTAGTGTTTCTTTTTAGTTTGTTGTTTTTCAAATTCTATATTTATTAAGTCATGCAGGCTTGTTTGCACAACGAGGCTAAATAATTATATAAACTTTTCTGAATCTAAATAGTGGACTTTGGTAAAATTAAAAAATAAGTGTAGTGCAGGTCTATGATGATTTTTAGTGCTACTATCATCTAGTTCTGATTCTGGTTCTGTCTTGGTTAAGTCCTAAGTAGTCCTGATTTTGAACTGTTGTAGTCCTGTTTTAATTCTGGATCAGTTCTGGGTCTGGTTGAATTGGGGTTTAGTCCTCGTGTCTTGATACAGCCCCGATTTTGTTCTGCCTTGCTGCTTAATTAAAAAACTAGTTTAAGGTGTCCTCCATAAGTGATATATATATATTTCCCTATATGATGTAATTCTTTTTTGAACAAAACTCAAAACAGAGCCTACTAATCTTTCAGTCATTTCTAACGCCTCCCCCCCCCCTCCAGTCCCACATGCATACTACCTTTTAGGGCTAAGCCCTGGGTGTATCAAATGTCTGCCTCCACCTCTGATGTCAACTGCAGAAAACGTGTCTTTCGTAGATGCAGGATTCATTGGTAGTGTTTTACCAGACTCATTAGCATCATTACTCATTAATACTTTCAGTGTGTTAGTGAAATGTGATCTTACAACTCCTTTCTTCCACAGTTTTTATAAATTGAATTGCTGTATATAATGTAGCTTTTTTTTTTTTACTCCATCAGAAAAGCTGCTTTTCTCCATATTCACATTTATTCTCTCTGTAGCAGTTCATGTCCCCTTTTAAATTCACTTCCTCCTCAGGACCATACTTGGAGACTTGTCACAGTCTGCCAGACGGCCAAGACAGATGATTTGTGACCCCTTATCTCAAGGCACCAACACAAAGTAGCTGTTTTGCTGTGTTGCATTCGTTTGATAGTAATCTCTGCTCTGCAGGCTCTACAGGGGATGGATTAACAGAACCTGCTCCTGTACAGGTTTTTAAGTAGGAAACTTATGTCGTGAGTTAAAGGATAATGCATTTCAAAGGTGCTAACATTTTTTTTGTATTGTTTGTTTATTAAAGACAGTGATGTTAATAATAAACTCACTCTGTAGTGCAACCACTGACCACAGCTCTCTCCTCCATCTGGCTAGGTTTCACCATTCAATAATATGACAAAAGGGAAACACAAGTAAGCGTATTTCAATTGGTGGTGTGCCTGTCCTTCACTCTTGGATGTTTTTCTTCTTCTTATGACTCAACCCATATCTGCACCACTCTCCATCTGGTCCACTTGTTCCAGATGCAACTGCCAGACTTTTTTCTGGCTGGGCCATCTGGGCAGCTCTCTACTGGCGCTCAATTGAAAGCAAATATAGTGCATTTCTTGTTGGATTGCTCTTTTTTTAATGTGCTGCCTCCCAAAACTTGAACACACATTCAAACGGATGGCACAGATAAATGGAAAACCGCCGTTTGGGCAGAGTGCTTGCACTCCCTTGTCCTGAAAAAGAGAGGACAGTGTTATGCAAAGAGTTTGATCGTGCATTGCTGGAAACTATTTTTAGAATAAGGTCACTCACTCTCCATATGAATAATGATTTTAACGGGTAAATTTGTTGTCTGTGAACTTGTCTGGCTGGATTTCACATTACATACGTGAAATCAAGCCAAAAAACACCCTTCCTATCTCTCTTTCACTTGCAAGCTTTGTTGTATTTGCAAAACACTATAAACATAAACACCTTGGTGAAAGGCTCGGTTTATTTATTCTTCATTTCCTGAGCAATAAATTTCATCCATCATTTCATATTGTTTTTTCTTTCTTCTTCTTTGGCAGCACTATTAAAAACTCTCTACAAATAGAAAAATATGTCTGTCAACATATCTAATAAATTCTTTTCTATTCTGCCTTCAAGTAACAAAGAACATGCATTTACAGCATGGTAAGAAGTAGAAAAATAACAACTGAAAATCAAAGATTTACTTTTATGGGGGTTTTTGAACTTCTGAAGATAAACACTTTAGTCATATTAAACATTTGCTGTGATTAGTCAGTGCAGTTATTAAAAGCCACCCACATCTGACAATACTTATACATCAATGCATAAATATACATTCAAGAGGCTGAGACAAAACAAATGCTGCAGTCATCTGTCTATCAAAAACATTTTTGAAAGACTGCTGCAAAAAAAGCCTGCATCAGAGAGGAGGGAGAGAACATTTCTCCTATCCTGTCATTTATCTGCAAAGTTCCATCGCTTGTAATAATAAAAATGCCCCTGATACAAAGAGTTAACAAATTAAAGAGGAAACCAACGCAAAATGTAACTGTCAGGTTGTGGGTTGCTATTCATCACTATGAAACCTGCTACCCATAGATCTAATGCAACTTCCAAAAGATTCCCTCATATGGTAGCACAAATGCTCACTCAGGGAACTGCAGATGGCTTTCCCTCCCTGAGTCTGGATCTGGCACAGGTTGTCTTTTTTTTAATCTATAAAGGAGTTTTTCCTTCCCAGGGTTGCCAAGCATTTATTCTTAGGAGGTCGTCTGATTGTTGGGGTTGTCTCTGGATTATTGTTGGGCCTTTACTTTACAGCGGTCCCTCACTATAACGCGGGTCACACGCAGTCTCGATGTTTCGCTGATTTTTTTTTTTGTGTGTGTGCAATTTTGCATGCTTTTTTTTTTTTATTATAACAGGGCATTGTGTTCTGCGTCCTGATTGGCTGTAGACCATTGTCAATCCATCTCCTCCGTGCCATGTTTCCTGTGCAGAACAGAATGTTTTCAGCTTGTCAAATTTACATAAATCTTCGATCGCAAGCAGTGTGACTCTGAAGTGCTGTACTGTATGTTTGAAAGTTTTCTTCCCAACAAACACAATGTCAACGAAACGTTTTGCGCCGTCAAAGGTACCTGCGGTAGCACCCAAAAGGCAGAGGAAGATCCTAACCATCGCACAAAAAGTTGGATTTCTGGACAATGCTAAAGGAAGGTAGAAGTTACCGTATTTTTCAGACCATAAGGCGCACCGGATTATGAGGCGCATTAAGCGAAACAAAACAGTCAGATAAGTCAAACTTTACTCAACTCATTCTTTTTGCTTCCTCCACTTCTGTACCATTAATGTTGAATTCTCTCGCTGCTGCTCTGTTCCCATGTTCTAGACCTGAAAACAGGGTTTGATCTTTGTTTTCATTCTATAATACTGGACTTTTTTTTCTACGAAGGTTTGAACTTTGAGAGCGTTTAAACAAGAGAGAAAAGTGTGAAAATGTTCATGCCTGTCTGAGAAAAGTGTATAAAGTGTGTAGTGAGGGGTTTTACAGCCTTAAAACATCTATAATTATTGTAAAAAAAAAAAAGCTGGCTACTTTGCAGATTTCACCTGTTGCGGGTTATTTTTGGCATGTAACTCCCGTGATAAACGAGGGACCACTGTACAATAACTGTTGACCTGGACAATTTGAAGTGAATTGAGCATCTTTTTGACCTTTATTAAAATATCGTATACAAAACTTCTATTTTTATCTTTTCAACTTTTCTGTTGAACTACTATATTTTTTTACTGGTAGTCATTTAATGGTGGACTATAAAGGGAAGGTTTACTGAGCTGACCACAAATGTAGCAAACAAAAAAGCCTGTTAGAAGCATTCTATTTTTAATAAAGCCAGAAATTTGTGTTTAGATAAATAACACCAACACTATACATAAGAGAGCTTTTTTCCTCTACTCTACAAAGTATTCCTTTTGTTGCTTGAAAAACACCTCCTATACTGTACATGTGCACCACAATGTTTCACTTTGCTTGGGATGGAGTGTAAATGTAGAGTTTGAAATTTAAGTTCCTTTATTTAAACAAATTTCTTTCCCACGCCCAGTCAGTAAAAATGAGTTATTTTAGGTTCACTTTATTATTTATTTATTAGATGTCACACTAACTTTATTTGTCAATGAGCCTTCACTGAGAAATGGCCAATCTTTGGCTGGTCTGGCAGTGATAGATCTTTTTATAGGATTGCCTCTATAGCACTGACAGCTCCTTACCACAGTAGACTCATCATGCCTGGGCCTGGCTGGCAGGTCCTGCACGAGGGAACATATCAACATGAGCATAGGCCTTAATCACCAGTTCTCATCAGGCTGTCAGGCATGTCAGGCTCTTCATAACCCCCTCCAAATACCCCCACACCTCTAAAGTAGTCATACTCCTACCTTAGAATATACAGTATCTGTACTGTGTTACTGTACATATTGCTGTATTAATCCCAAAACCTATATTTAAACCTAAAACAACTACAATCACAATTCCCACACTGAGAAAATAAAAAGTGATCTTAATAGTGATCAAATTATATTGTGAGTACATGTTTTACTAAACACACTATACATTGCGATGACAAAATTCATTGCCACTGAAAAAAGACAGATGACTGCATGAAGTCACCAAGTGGTCTAACAGGGAGCAGACAACGCTTTAAAAATAATGACTGCACAGACCACAGTTGATTTTACTTTATTGTCCATTTTTTGCTCCTCTTGGGCTGTGCTGCATTGATTTCAGGTGGCTGAATGATTAAGTGATTGCACTTATCTCCGATGTGCTCCCCAAATGGGAAATCGTATACCTGAGGCACAAATCCCTCAAATAATCTCTCAGCAAAATATTGGGCACTTGCAGCATAAGCTCAAGGTGTACTGTAGTTGGTAAACACACTTGACCAGATAAGATCAGAATCTGGTGTTAAGCCACAGTGTGTGTGTGTGTTTGTGTGTGTGTTTTGTGTGCCAGAGGCAGATGGCAAGAATAATGCTTTTAAAAAAAGAAGATTTAGAGAAGCAGAGTGACAGCTCCATGTATAACTGGAAGAATCAGGATGAAAACGGGAAGAAAAAGATGTGATCAGAGGAGAACATATGAGCCAATCAACTGTGGGAAGACAAGCAGAGCAATATAAAGACAGATAAGAAAGAAGTGAGAGGCTTTCATTACAGGAGTCAATATTCAACAATGCAGTGTTTTTTCAGACAGGACAAACTTTACTAAAGAAACATTATATACAAGAAAAACATATGCAACCAAAGGAAGTAAAGCAGACACACAAATGATCTCTTATCACATATTTTATGGCTTTAATAGCTTATATTATCACACACAATGGTATCTCAGCTTAATATACCTGGGACGTTTCTTAAACTTCTGCTTCTTCATTAAAATAATTTTAAAATATTTTATATTTTGTTCCTTTTAATCATGAAGTCAGAATGTTTTTGATATACCTTTATTAGTCCCACAAGGGGAAATGTTGTGCTAGCTGAACCGTGCACAAAAATGGGACTCGTTTGGCAGATGAGTTTTGCCCTTCACCTTGACACTGTGAGCAAATTGGAGAACAAGCAGAAATGACAGATGGGCAAAGAAGAGTGTTGTTTCCATCCAGAGGGTGGTATGATTGACCTGGTTCAACACATCCGTACTGCCCAGCTACAGCTCAGATTTTGTCAGTGGTTCAAAAGGGTCTGGCACTGCTGTTTCTGCATTGTGGGAAATGCTGACAACGTTTGATTCTCCTATCTGCATATATTTTAACATTAAGCACACATGGTTTTGTTTCACATGATTGCAAATTAAACATAGTATATTTTTAAGAAAAATATATAATTATAAAATATATAAACCTCTACATTACATAATAATAAATAACTTCACAGCAGCTGTGCCACGCTAAGCTACCTGATCTAAGAATATAATGAAGGGAAATTACAATTTATTTTTCACTTGGAGCCCAAATGTGGGCTCAAAGGGAATCCTATTTTATGCTAAAATTCACAGAGTTAAATATTAACAAATACCTTCTCACTGGATTGATTTTAAACCCATAGATCAATGGTGCATGATCTTTTTTCCAAGTAATAAGCCAGCCCAATAATAACATTTTCTATGAAGGGCAAATCTAACACATGTTTTATTCCTTTGATCTGTGCTTTGATTCAGGGACCACGGACAAATATCTCTAAAAGCTTCAAGTAACTTGCCTTACTTCATGTTAATAATCAAAACTGGCATTGCTGCAGACAGTGTTGCCAACTTAGCAACTTTGTCGCTATATTTAGCGAGTTTTCAGACCCCTTAGCGACTTTTTCTCTAAAAAAAGTTGCTAAAATAAGACGTGAAAGCGCGGTTCGCTTTTACTCTCAACAAGCAGCGGGTGCTGTAACGCAGTCAGTTCTTCTTTTACTCTTTTACTCTTATGCTGTTTTGTGGATCACAAGGTTTAAAACTACTTATAAACACACACACACAAAGTAACTCCATCAGAGTGCCTATTTCGGGTCACTTTTGCCGGTCCAAGCCCGGGTAAAGGAGCAGGGTTGGAATTGTGACATTAAAAAAAACAATAATTGCTAAAATAAATTTAATTTGTAGTCCTAAATAAACTCTAAATGCATTTATGACGTTTTTTCTCACTTTATGTCTCTTCCACGATGTTATTTCTCTTATTTCCAACAACATAGGTTACAATTAGATTAGCATGACCAATTATGCAATGACGTCATTTAGCGTCTTCTAGCGACTTTTAGGACAACCAATAGCGATTTTCCTTACTGAGGAGTTGGCAACACTGGCTGCAGAACAAATGCAGGTAATGCACCGAAAAGTGTAAAACTTTCAAATTAGCCTCCTGGGACCCTATTTCCTCACATGGGATGTGTCATTTTTGTCTTTTCTGCACCTTATAATTCATTCTGCTTAAAAAGTGTTTTATACTTTAATACCTACCACAGAACCAAGGCCGCCAGAGCTTGCTTTATATTTTTACATATTTTACAACTGTTATAGCCCACATTTTAATAATATGTATGCATTAAGTCCATAGTAACGACATAAATTGCAAAAAAGTGCAATAAACTACAAAAAAATTGAAAATTGTTTTTGTTTTGTTTTTTACATATATTTCTACTTGGAGAAATTTAAGAGGTTTATCCCTCAAAACTTTGAATACAAAAAAGTTGCAAAAAATAGTTTACAACAACAGGAAATTTATTTTGAGTGACTTCATAGTTTTATTTTTGAGATACACCAATTTTTATATACTGCAGAAAAAACAATCGTTCGCACTGACGTCTATTTCAATGTGGGAAGTGTTATGAAAAGCTGATCGGATCGGCAAAGTATGTTTCTGGAATATTATGTTTTTGTTCCTGCAAGCGCTTTTTATGCAGCTTTTGCAAAGCTATGTGTGGAAGGAAACCGTGACTTAGGACAAGCTGATGGCATAAGATGTAAGTACAACTCCTCCGGTTTCATATACGCAAAAAAAATTATTGCGCTAGCTTACGTGGTTCCGGTTCTACAGGGATTTAAAAATAGTTACGCAAAACGGAGCATGCCGCTCCGACCGGCTTTAAAGGGTTAAACAGCAGTTACTGTTTATAACTGTAGTATGATGTAAATAAACTCACTGTTTCCTTGTTCAGACATGACGCTTAGTTTTCTACTTCTAGTTCCAACTCAAAATAATTAGCATTTTACTTGTTGAAATATAAATTGTTAACAAATGTCTTGCTATAAAATATAATTGTTTGCAATATTTATGCGTGCTGGAATAAAATGTTTAGGATCTGTGTATTTCATCATGCTAAATATTGTTTATTTTACTTGAATCTTTTCATGTTTACCTATGAATTTTCTCCACATGTCAAACACACACCTGTTATGTATTCAAGTCTATATGCATGTATTCTTATCCCTGTTAGGTGGTGTCCACAAGCATCATGTGCTAATACAATGCTGACATTGCTTATTAAACAAGAACACGAGTCATGCTTGTTTGATTAACATCAATACAAATTCTCCCTCTCATCTGCCTAACTAAAGCTATGGCCACACAGTGTTTTCTCCTTCAATTTGAATCTCAATGCTCACTCCTTTCCACACGGCGGCATCTTTAATAAAGGCTGCTGCTTGTCGGCGAGGGTGTCCTGTCTCTAGTGAGATGGTTAATAAAGCAGAGATGTTCTGCCCACATCCACAGGCTTTGAAAGGGAGGGGTGGGAGGAGGGGTGAAGACTATTATTCAGTCAAGAAAAACACGGGGGCTTTACATACAAGCACCACTGTGCAGAAGCAGTGGTGAACTTTTCTTCTTGTTCTTTTTAATGTGTTTTTCTCTTCCAGAATCTAATAGCTTCCCTGGACCCAGACAGCTTCACATTAATTGGCCAAGGAGGCGATGCCAAGGCTATTCTACTCAGGTCCTCTGGCGCTGCCACCGCCAACTCAATATAGACCTTGAAGTTCACTCTTATTCTCTGTGTCTGTCTGTTTCTCTCTTTCTCCTTCATGTTATTTTCCCTTTCTTTTTTCCCTTTATCCCTGCATACCTCCCTAGTCTTTGCATGGGTGATTGTTTGTTTGTTTCTCTCTCTTTCACAAACACACACACACACACAGCCTTTCTCCTTTCATTGATTCCACTTATTTTTCTCGTCATTGTCCCCATCCTCCTGATGTTTTCCCACTCTCTCTTGCTCTCTCTCACCATGTCTTTATCTATCTCTTTCTCTCTCTCCTGGTCATTCTCTCTCTGCCCACCCCACCTGCTTTGTCGGAAGCATATAAAGGAGGAGCTTTAAGTCACAGCTAATTTGGACATTGCCCAGTGGGACTCATACCAAGGCCAGCTCAGCAGGATATCAACACTAGAGGTACCCCGCGGGCCTCTTCTTCCGTTCTCCCCATACATGCACGCATGAAGGGGTAAAGTTTTTTGGCCTTATGTGTCGGACACCATAAATGTTGGATTGCATTCCCTTTCTTGTACTTTGCCCACTGATAGTCTTTATGTTTGTGGAAGGGGAATTTTACAAGGAGAACATCCTTGTCTTCTATTACTTCATGTTTTGTCTTGCTTCAGTGTGGGTATCCCACCAGCACTACTTTGACTGCAGCCTTTATAACTTGCATCACCTGTTATTTGAAAAGGATATATTGGACGGTTACAAGTAACAACAGCTCTGACTCTGGTCATGTCCAGTCATTGCAGAGTTATGGTTCAATCCAGGGTTGTTCAACATACAAAAGTGTCCTCGGTCAAGCTGTTTCAACACAGTTCCTTGTAAGGAAGGTCACCTGCCACTGGTGGCTGGGCATGTGTGCGAATGAGAAACATATTGCACCACAGAATTGCTAAAATAAAAATGTCCTGTTTAACTTTAACATTACATGTAAAAAAATGTGAAACAAAGCCCTTAACTAAGCATGCAAGAGGCAGAAGAGAAATGGAGCTGGTTCTGTCGTGGTTCACTACTTTAACACCATATGTTCAACAAAATTCACAGACGCAGATAAATGGCACAAAAATATGAGCATTGGTATGTTGCAGGGGGAGCTTTAGATGCAAGCACTTCGTGTTGTTCTTCCTCAAACCCTTCCCGTGCCGACCACTGTGTGAGATAAGAAATGAAGTCAAAGATACTAAAAATCGAACATGACAAATATCTGCAGTTTCTGGAAATTTAAATCAATCAATTTAATGACATTCCAAAGTATCCACAATAACGTATGTGATTAAATTTTTTTTCCCCATATGCAGTGTTATCCTAATCCCGTCTCATATAGAGTACAGTATTGTGTTCCTGGATTATTTTTTTATGACAGATTTAAGCACATTTATACATGCAATTGGTATTTTTTGCACACTCTATTAGTAAAAAACTATTTTTGATTCAGTATTGTAATTGCCTATGTTAACCTGCCTCATGATGTCATGAGGAAATTAAAAAACAAAGACCCTTTGGCCGGACTTTTAATGATTCTTCAGATGAAGTCTGGGCCATTCATTTCATAAGTGACCCCAAGGTTGTCAGAACTCTGTGAAGAGACAAACCAAAGACTCTAAGGAGCCACAATTTCTTGACATTTTTAAAAAGTGACTTTGAGCAATAGTTCTTAAGGCTTTCTCAAGGCCTACTCTTTGCTCCTTCCAATCCTACCTGACCATTTTGTGTGTGTGTGTGTGTGTGTGTGTGTGTGTGTGTGTGTGTGCGTGTGTGTGTGTGTGTTAAGCCACTTAACATTGACCCAAGAATCATTCAAACAGGCTCTTTGTGTGATTCTAAAATATGATATGAATGATAAATGTAAAATAGGGTTATGAGCTTGAAAAATCATGTTTTAATTTCACACCACAATACAAATGAGGACACCACCAACACAGCCAAAAAATGTGCCACTGTCCTAATATTTCTTGCACAACTCACCCATTGTGTGCCTCTCAACTTTTGTAATGTCTCTTGAAATGGTAAGAGGGGTTGACAGCTCATTCGCCTTAAAAAATATATATATATATAAACATGTCAGTTGGTGTCAGCAGTTGCTCAAAGTCTAGCATCCCTGTGGAGCACAGAGTAATTCAGTCCATCTATTTTGAAACAGTGCAACACTTAGCTTAGTCACAAGCCTGAGCAAAGGCAGACACAGTGCAGAAAGACGTCTATCGATCAGAGACAGGCTGTCAGATGTTTGAGGGAGAGGTTCACTGGAAATCGCCTCTAACGAGCTCTGCTTTCCTCCCACTGCAGCTTTTGATTCATTGGCGTCGGGAAGAGAGAGAAAGACATAAGAGATGTGCTATGGTAAATGTGCGGTTTAGTGTCACAATCAATGAAAATAGCAGCAGCACTCTCTTCTTAGACGAACCCGAACACACACCCTTTACCCAAGCAAAATCGTTTTTGGAGTAGAAGCAATAGAGAGGCAAGTGTATTGAGATCTAATCAAATATCCTAACACAGTCCGTGTATTGATCAGAATTTCAAGGCAGAATTAACCAGTGTTCCCCCCTTGTTTGTTCAATATCTGAGAAGAAAACAAATGTTCAGAATGAGCCGAGTGAGCAAAAGGACAAAGAAATTACCATACACAAGAGAAAGTATCTCGTCGCAGTGTTGAAAATTCACCTTTTCAGATATAAAAATGAATGTGAAAAACAAAGAGAAAAGTTTTATTTGAGCAATGAATGTAATCAAGAGCAAATTTCCCCCGCGTGTTAATGACATTGTAATTAAATGAATCTACTATTGTAAAAATTATAATCTGTTATTCAATGTCAATTAAATTAGCAGGAAAAGAATTATACATGTTTTTAAGATCTTTTCATTAATCACCTAGAGAAACAAGAGGATTTGATAACTGGCATAACACAAAAGAAATGTTTTGTCTCTGTTAATGCGCATCTTTTTACAGTTACCCTTCATAAATATTCGCCATTTAAAGGGCTTTTCTGACATATATGTTGGCTGGATTGTCACTGAAAAAAGCCCTCAACAAAACAGTCACATGACAAATCCTTAATGAAAACAATAATTAGTAGTTTGAGTCAATTATGAGCACATTAATTGTAAAAAAGCTAGAAGTTAAAATTGGCTGTTTTCACTACACTTGTGTGTCTCTGTGTGATAAATGGCATCTCCCATTTAACACTATTTGTATTTGCCATCTTCTTCGATCCATCTATAAACTCTCCCACACTGCAAGCTCAGTTAGACTAGTGAGTGGTTTGCTTAGATGCTCCAGAGGGGACATGGATGTGTCAGGGAGGAGGACAGACCTCTAATTAGTTGGCTTCTTTCTCTTGGGAAGGGAGTGTCTCTAAGACACTGTCCCTGCTTCCTAATGAGTGCATTGGAGACCAGTGAGACAAACCCTCGCTAGGTAGACCAGCAGTGCAGATTTCTGCCTAAAGTACACTTAAAGTACCTCAAACTGTTTGTCCCTAAAGGTCTTACTTCTTTTTTTCTGTCATTCACTTTCTTTGTCTCCTTCTTTCACTCTGTAAAGCTTGACCCCCACCCCCACTACTCTCAAACAACAACAAGCTACTCTTTTTCTCAGGAGACTATAACACACATAGGTGAGTGCGCACACACAAAATCAACGCCCAGGTATTGGAGACAATCGCACTCTACAATGCCCCATTATTGCTGCGGTGTGCTAAGCAAAGCATCAATACACAGCTCCTTAAGCTCCTAGAAAGGAGGTTTTAATCTGAAGCAATAAGACCACTGAAGATAATAAATTACTTGAGAGTCTGAACATACTTGCACAGGCGATTACCTTCTCAGTTTGTGGGAGAGCAGCAGGATCATCTGTTGACTTGCACAAGGGAAGAAGTCTGCGGAGAGAAATAATTCACACCACCCTCCCACTTCCTACCCCCCATACAAGAGATAGCTTAGTGGGCTGTGTTATGTTGGGGTTTGATTAAAGAATCCTCTCATTAAAAGGTTCCCTCCAGTTACTAATCAAAGCAGAGTCGATATCTGGGAATTAGCTCGCCAAACACTCTTGCCCCGCTGTTTTCACTCTCCTTCCTGCTTTTGCTTACTCTCTCTCTTTTTCTCTGTTCACCCATTTCCTTCTCTATTCTTCTGCCCAACTTTATCTGCATTTTTGTCCCTCCTTTAACCTCACAGGCTCTTCCATCTTCTTTATCTCCCCTTTCTTTTCCTTCCCGTTAAATATCCAGTCTTCTTCTCTGTCCACCCATTCTGCATCTGTCCTTTTATTGCTGGCAAATTAACTGAGAGACGGAAGTCCAGTGATGTCAGTCAGCTGTATTCTACGTATATCTTTAGAGACAGGAGTCAACCAGCCAAGGAGTTACACGTTATTTTGCTTTAAATGTTATACACTGAAAGTATTGATCTTGAGTTTGGTCGATTACACTCTATGGTTTAAGGCTGTTCAGACAAACAACAGTTTAGTAAAAACCAACCCGAAAGCATCAGTCATTTTGGGGCAAGTGCCCTAAAAAGAATTGTTTATGTTCAAATAACTGTGCAGTTCAGCACCCCAGTAATTACAATGGGAGCAGGTCACATAATACACTAATGACATGCAGTGTTTGCAGGGGTAGATTGGAGAGATGCCCAAAAAATGGGCTTGACAGACTGTTGATTGGAAATTGAGCTGATTCTTATTTAGTTCTTACCTTCTGGTTGGAGGTTGTGTGATTGCATGATGTACAAAAGTGTACCTCTGTACTTTTTCAGATCAAAAGATCCTGGCAGAATCCATGAATGTGCAGTCACATTCATTTTTGTCACTGATGTTTTGATTAATTGCAAATATATGCCAGTATGAAAAACTTGCATACATACTTGGAAAATATATTTGATGGCTTATGAGCGGCTGGTACAGTGAAAGTATTTTGTTTCTGCATTGAAAGTAGCATGAGAATATACATGAACGTCTTTTTAGGGTTGGTGTAGTTTAGTTGACTGATAATACAATAATCCATACTCTATTTCCCACATAGCCAAAGAACACCACATTTGACAAAAATTAGATTTAAATGGCAGAACTCATGTGGCTCCCTTTATTCTTTATCTTTATCGATCTATCACTGCTTGACCTTTCTTGTGTATTCAACAAAGCATTTTAAAGGTTTCCGTAAAAATCCATGCACTCTCTTTTGTATGATCACGCCCTTCACTAACCACTGAACACAAGGCAGCATGGCTCCCACCAGAATCTCTGTCATACCTCCTCTGTCTTTTACCCATTTTGTATGAGTGTTAGATCCTCTCTCAGCCTGTCCCAGACACAGGAGGTGGAGTGGCATCAACAAAGAGACTCGGCTTCTGTGGACTGATCTCTGCGTCCTTTTGAGTTGACACTGTTTTCACGAGCTGTGTAAAAAGCTACAAAGGTTTTCTGCTTCACACTCTGTTGGCTAATTGCATCAAAGCATTTGGAGTCTGTTGTCTCACCCCCTGTGTTTGTACAAGCATCAAAAGGAAAGAGCTTCAGCATGTGGAACCTGTGCCAGATATCATCTATCCAGCACGGAGGGACACAAGAATGCATAAACCACGAGAGCGTGACGGTGGCATTTGTTTGTCTCGACCTGTACAACAAACACAACCTGACAGGAAATTTAGAAATTCTGCATCTCTCTCTCCCAATAATGAAGGAAACCGTATGGCACAGAGCGAGAGAGGTGTGAAGAATGTGAATTGAAGACGACAAGAATGAGGGATAATAGTGGTGAAAAAAGAGAAATTAAGAATATTTTATATAGCAGGCTTGCAGTTGATTAGACAGTGTATGAAAGGGACTCCTTGCAAACTGACATGGGATTCATGCAGGTTGTGTTTGTCTGCACGGGCCTTCATGTGATTCTGTTTTTATACCCATGACTTAGTATGATCACGTGCATACATTCTGCACAAATGCATGACTGTGCATAGAATGAGAATCCATACACTGCACGGTTTTTCCTCTGCACACTGTGTTTGTGTATGACAGCAGGGTGGGCCACACAGAGCAGGGCTTTGTTGAAGCTAAAATGCTGGCGGTGTCTGTTCATTCAGCCATGTGACATGATTTATGTGTGAGATACAGAGTGTAAATGTCCTGCCTGTGACCAGCAGACCAAACAACAGACCAAACCTGAAGATGAACAAAACTGATTATACTGTGTTTTCCACCTCACTCATATTTCCTACCACTCTCCCTCTATCTCTCTCTCTGATACCATGTCTCTTTATCTCTGTTTTTTTTCCCATCACCCTATCTTTGTTTGACCTGAGATCCCTCACTGCCCATGCCGTGATTTTCTTCACCCATACGCAAGAAAACTTGGTTAGATGTGCTCAGCCTCTGGGTATGCTAAGCTACAGTCACAGTCATTGACACCACTGTTTTTAGAAGTTGCACATGTGCAGTGTTGCATTGCCTCGTAATGTGTTTTAAAGATGTGTAAATAACATAAGATATATAACAGTTGCGCTGCTGTTAATGTGACAAAATGATAGAAAAAGAAAGAAGAAGGTCAGAAGTGCAGAGTGAGCAACGATCTTGATGTTATGCACAGTTTCTCTGTTCTTTTGGTGTAGACAGCAATGAAATGACAGAGCTAAAAGTGCACAATCATCAAGTATTAACTAGATTTTACACAATGTAGTTAATAATCATTGTTAGTAACTTTTTAAGAGTTTTATTATCTTGGAACCAACATACATCATCAGTAAAAAGTAACAAATAGTGTTATACCACATAATTCTTAATCTGCTCTCTATATGTATCCCTTTTGTTTCAGAAGAAATAAGTACTATTAGACTTTGTTATAATTAAAATAATAATGATAAATCAAATTATATAAATTGAATAATGGCAAATTTGTGGTATGCCACAAACATTTTGAGAATTAATGTGCCATTAATTAAAGATTATCAATACAGCAATATATTTAATCTTGAATTGGGGCAGCTCAGCCATCTGTAATACCAAGTGTAATGGCATTTTCCTGCATGACACTAACTATAATTTTAATGCAACTGTCAAAAAAAAAATCTAATATTAAATGATTCTGCAAATGTCTGCACCAGGCAGCAGCAGAGCAGTCATACATATGGAGAGATGGTGGTTATGGTAAATAAAATGTGGTTAATGACAGATTTACTGCAGGTTTACTGTGGTACTGTAAATAAAGTGGCAAATATCAATAGCTATAGTGAATGGTGCAATATGTCCTGCACTGTAAATCTTAAGGTGCGGAGGAACTTTGCAACAGTCGGTTGGCTCTTTAAAAGGGTTTTTCTTTGATAAATTGCTTTAAACAGGTTATAAACAGGTGCTTTTTGGGGGGGGGGGTTTTGGCTGGGGTGGTTATTTTTTCTCATCAAATTTGGCAGTGAACATCAGTATTATGTGCTGACTTACTTAGACTTAGATCCTCCCGCGCCGATCGGCGCATCGGGCGACAAGGGAACACCATCGAACTCGCCCTATCGCGGCAGTTGTTGCGTCATCCCATGACAGTTCGACTGAAGGTAAATCTTCAAGGAAAGTCCTCCATGTCATTTTGGGTCTTCCTCGCCGTCTCTTTCCATTCTTTGGGTTCCACAGAACCGCGACACGGGCAGGTCTCGGGTCCGGTAGCCGAAGGATGTGACCGGCAAATCTGAACCGACGCTTGGTGACTTGGACATGGAGCGGCTCTACTCCCGCACGGCGATATACTTCTTCATCGGTAACGCGATCCCGATATGTAATCTTGAGCAGCCGTCGAAGACAACGTTATTGGAAGACGTCAAGATGGCGGTTGATCTTTGCAGTTGATTTCCAAGTCTCCGCTGCATATAGTGCCATCGGTATAACAATGGTCTTCAGGAGCCGCAACTTGGTTGATAAAGGCAGTGCGGTGGTCATCCATATAGGACGTAGTCGTTGAAAGGCTGCCCATGCTTTCCCAATTCTGCACTTAACGTCATGCTCCACGTCCCCGTCACTGCTAAAAGTGCAACCCAGGTACATGAACCTGTCCACCTCTTCTAGCTGCTGCTGCTCCTTCACAGTAACCACTGTGTTTGATGGTGTAGCGTAACCAACTCGCATAATCTTCGAGTTCTCACCGCTGATCCTGAGTCCTATCGGTGCTGCTTCGCTTTCCAAAGATGAGGTTGTTTTCTTAAGAGCCCAGAGTGTTGGTGCAAGTAAGGCTATATCGTACGCAAAGTCCAAATCTGTGAACTGCTGCAGGGGATCACGTCCGACATGGTCAATGGCGATGTGCCATTGACCATGTCATAATGTTGTATTATGTGCTGAATAGTATGTAAAGGCCCTTGTTATATTTGTAAGACTAAGATGAACAACCTTGTGCGTCTTACACCTGAGACACTTGGGAGAATGTTGGAATACAATAAGTCTCCTTGTACCCCAGCTTTTCATGAAATTTAAAAAACCTCTAGGGAAAAAAAAAGACACGTTCAATTCCACCTGACTAAATATGCCAGTTAGTGCTTAAACAGTGACCTTACAATAAGACCAACGTTATTTACGCACAACTCACCTAATTTAACAAAAAGAATACAGCACAACAAATGTTCCATTGAGTTTAGTTATACTATTTAACTCATCTTCAATGAGCTTCTTTTGAAAATCTTTTAAAATTATTCATTTTTATGAAAGAGTCTGAATCTGGTACGAGAACATGAAAGTTTACCAACCTGAGGCAAGTGTGGTTTAACGTCAGTGCTGGGTGGATGAATGCCAGCATTTTAATATAAAAATATAGATTAACTGTGCTCTTTCTTTTCATGCACAGTATTGGCACGGCATATCAACTTTGTGTCACAATTAACTTTTAAAATATTACGTTAATAACCAGAACATTCAATTTTCAGTCACTAAACTGTTTGTACCAAGGTCAAGAGTGAATCGTCAAGCTTGGCATTTTACTTAAACGAGTCTTTGAAACTTTGCCCTTCAACAAGGAATGTTTGAATTGTTTTAGGCACAAAGTTAGATGGGATGAAGGATGTGAGGGGAAAGGAGAGTTGACAGCAGATGAAAAAAGTATAAAGTAGATAAGGGTTGAGAAAGAGAGGAAGAGGAGAGAAATAAAGGACACAAAAGAAGATTAGGGCAGAAGGGAATGTCAGTGTCTATGTGTCCAGGTGTAGAAATGATGGGGAGTGGCAGACTGTGTGTGTAAATTACGGGCTGGCATGTTGAATATTTATGAAGGAGAGGGAAGCGCAAAGGGAAGAGATGGACACAGGAAGGAAATTGGAGGGGACAGACTATCTCCTCTGATGGATAATGACGGCCTCAAGTCACAGATTAAAGCCTGGACAACTGCTTCAATAATGTTAAATCCACCATGGGGCTCTTTTCAATGCATTTAACAGAAATAGGGCGGGAAAAAGACTTCAAGAATGAGACATTTCTATAGAGAATGTGAAACATGATGATTATTTAATAATGACTATGTTTCAGATAATATTCTCAAACCAAGACTACAACAGCAGTCTAACTGAGTTCACATTTATCATGTTTAACACGCTTTATGATAAGTAAATAAGATTCAGTTAAGTACTAAGCAACTGAGCAAACATGTGATTATCACATTTATATAGTTCAAATAAATAGCATGTATGTATTCAAAGATAAACTAAGGTCACATTTGATATTTAAGAGGAACAAATTCACATGTTTCTAGTAAAAATATTTAAAATATACATAATGATTTTATTTCTTAAAGTCACACATCCACACTCAGGTTATTGTATCAACACTAGTAAAACCTGTCAAGCAATATATAGTCTTCGTACTTAGGTTGATAAGAACACATTGTAAGTACTTTGATTATGTTAAGTACAAAATAGTACCAAAAAGAACCTCACAAATACAAACTTTTTTGTAGATCATTACGTGTAGGGTGCATGACTGTGGATGTAATGGGCCAAACACTTTACAGAGTGCTCATGCACATGCATAGTGGCACATATAGTGATGTTTAATTAGAGCAGCAAGTTCCCTTTGGCAATGAAACCTCCTGGTTTGGGAGAGAAGCATCTGGACAATACTATCCCAGAGGCCCACATGCTGGCAACTAACTGAGGAGTCCCCACTGTGTTTGAAGACAGAATACAGAGCAGAGCAAAGCTGCCTGTCCAGAATAACACATCAGTCAGACAACTGGGGCCAATTCACATGTCCAAAGGAGCGACATACATAGAACAGAATAGAATTAAGGGAGGCGGTTTTGACGATTAAGTTCTTTTTGTGATGAAAAAAAAAAGAGTAATCAGAGTACATCACTGTACATCATGTCTTCAAAGCTGCCTATACTCATCTATGCTCATACTGGGACAATGAGGGTTTATATTGCATAAGCTAATTTGCTAATAACCAGATATGTCGTATTGCCATATCTGTTTGCATATACAATGTGCAGACTGTACTGTCTTTCTATTAAAAGGAAACATTGTTATTAAAAGTGCTCTCATCTACTGTCGCATATTTTTGTGGCAATGATGAAAGAAGAGGAGCAAAAGAAGAAACAAAACCACATGGAAACAGATAGATAGAATGAGGACAGCTTGGACCGGACCTAGAGCAGAGCAGCGGTAGCAGCTGTTCATATTTCCTGTTCTCTCCAGGCCTATATACCAACACATCATGGCAGCATACCCTGGGGATAAATCAGAGAAAGGCTCTTAAAACAAAACCCAATTAGCACAATGTAGCAATAATGGGCTTTTCTCAGGTGCATACTCTGTTAGGTCTGCCATCTGCACTCACATCTATATAGCCCAGCTCATTGCATGTTAGATTTAAGCTTACACCAAAGCACATTAAACCAGTTGCATATATTTTAGTCATTTTATCAGCGTTGCTGCGCTATTACCAATTTACTTCTCTTCATGTTATAGAAAGTTTACTAATGCATAAGATGAAGTTTAGCTTCAAACAAAATAGTGTTTCAATTTGAGCTGGTTGAAAATA
This sequence comes from Haplochromis burtoni, assembly GCF_018398535.1. Lineage (NCBI taxonomy): Eukaryota > Metazoa > Chordata > Actinopteri > Cichliformes > Cichlidae > Haplochromis > Haplochromis burtoni. The sequence continues at coordinate 729,668 of NW_024582548.1, read as the reverse complement.
CATGGTAAAATCTTAAAGCAGCATGATTATAGAGGGATTATTTTCTTGCAGAAGATTCTATTTTGTCCCGTGGGAGTCAGCAGATAGACAGTAAGCAGAGCCTGACATAATGCATGTTCTGAAACTTTTGACACAAAGAAATATAACAAAAATTCTGACAAAATAGAAAAAGGGGAAAAGTAACATCGAGGAATATCTACAGTAGATAAGGTTGGGCGGGGGGGGGGGGTGGGGGGGGGATCAGCCATGCAGCATTTTCTTTTCATACTGCAGTGCATAGGAATGAAATATCATCTGTTTTTTTCTTAAGGAAAAAAAACAGCTTAGATATCTCATAATGTGGTTTCGCTTTTTTGTGTTTCCAACATCCACTTGTTATTTAGGTTGGACAATTTTACATATGTTAGATATAGAAATACAAACATAGGAGAGTGTAATCTTTTTTTTTATTAACCAATTAGTTAGTCACTTGATTCTTTATTGTCATCCAGAGAGGTTGGTATTATCTTAAGATTGGGTGTTTTGAAAGTTACCCAAGAACAGGTCAAGAGGGCAGACTAGAGGGAAATGGAAATATTAAATATAGATGGCGATTGCTGACAGCAGAGTGGAAGAGAAATAAACTTTCCAACCATGGAACACCCTGTCAACAGTATATGCCCACATCCTTATTATCAAGAGGACTCATGTCAGCTCTGTCAGCAAGCTTGAAGTGTCTTGCTATCTGTGGAAATGTGTTAAGTAGATGTTGATCTGATGCTCTCCCTTTGCAGCTCTTCACATTTTCAGAACTGTCCAGTAACTTGGTAATAAGACAGTTTTACCACATGCACATGCTTTTTACTAATAAAATAAAATTAATCAAAACTCAAATTTATATAAAATGTTCTCTAATGTGTTAAGCAAAGTGACTGGTTACTCTCAGGGCATGAAATCATCCCATTTACTAGCCACATGCTGTATAATTTATGGCTCTGGTGGGTGACTCAGGCTGTCTCACTTTTAGCCTGGCAGGTCACAAGATGGTTTTCTAAATGTGTTTTTACAATTCTATAACCTGAGCTGCTAACATGTTAAATTGACTTGGAAAATTTGGTGTCAGTCAGCCACTGTGAAGGAAAAAGTTTCTTGGTCGGGTCTTTTTTAAAAATAACTACTGATAATAAAGCCTCGAGGAAAGCAATCTAGTCAGCGGGGCTTCCATTATAAAGAGCCAGCTAGGGCACGAAACCTGTAGAGTGATGTTCAACTTCAAAGCCAAATGTTCTTGTTTACAATTAGTAAATACCCCTCACAATGCTACGAAAATGTGACATCAGTAATCTTTAAGCTCTGTTTGGATTTCCAGATGGACACGAGTCTGGACACAACTGAATCAAGCTCCAACCAATCAGAGCAAGAAAATGTGTTACTATATGTAATTGAGCAACTAAAAAATCTATAAAGATCACATGGTTATATCTCTTATTAAGCCTGCTACACATACTTACATACATTAAATGGTTTTAATAGGCCTAATAGATGGAAACCTGTTTTAACAGGAGGTGGGTCAGACATATTCTGTCTGACCAAACGAATCATGACCTCTCTAGTTCCCAGGCTACTGAATACCTGAGGTCATGGATTTTTCGGAGGATATCTCTGCACGCATCAGCACAGACAGTGTAAGTGTTGCTGTTGCTTCCAGCAAAAAGAACATTTCTTTGTGTAGCACTTGTTACCAAAGTTCATGTGGTATTCAGTTAAACTCTGAGGCTTTAGCTTCATTTTTATAGCGTAACTCAAAGTGAATTAAAAACATTTAGCACGATTTTTCAGCTTAGCCCCAGTGATGGTTAAGAGACCAGGACACAAATCACCAGAAGACACCACTTGCCATCTTCCTAAAAGATAAAGCTATTCCAGAGGTTACCCTCACTGAGGTACTAATATGCCATCATTTCATATCACACACAGCATGGTGGCACAATTTTCCCAGGAAAACCAATTTGTAACATAACTGCATAAAATATGAATGATAAGTGAGAGCAGAGAGAGACACTTAAGCAACTTGTAATGTGTCACTTTCCTGAGATAACTGTCAAGAGAAAGCACCAAACCATTAAGTCAAAATGAATTTTTTTCACCAGGGTACCATCGCTACGACTGGAAGTTCAGTAAGTAACCTATCAATAGTGTAATGAGTTCGCCTATTATTTGATTTGTTCAAGTACGCAGGATTTGTAGTTGTTAAGTTTGCAGTTGACACATTTTCTTCAAGTAGTTATGCACATATAAAACTTTTGTCCTCTTTCAGCTGCTCTCTTTAGGATTCACCACAGTGGATCATCTTCTTCCATCTCATGCGATCCCTTGAATCCTGTTCTGTCACACCAGCCCTCTGGATAAAGACTTTAAGAAGTAATGAGGACTGTTTCATACATATTTATCTACATATTTATTGGTATATGTCTAACTGAAATCCCACTTTGTGTGTGTGTGAGTGTGAGTGTGTTTTAATTATGAAACTGCAGCTCAGCTATAGCACTGTGGTTGTGCTGCCACAAGAAGGCTCCATGAGTGACCGCAAATAACTGCTAGGAATCGATGATAAGACAAACTGCCTTGTAGTACATCGCAGGAGAAAAAAAAATGGGAGTGCTTTCTTGTTCTTATATGCAGCATGAGGTGTGATCAGTGAGCTCAGAGACAATTCCTGCTGCACAAGAAGAGGGCACAGCACGGTTATGCCAGTAGGTGCAAGCACTAACTTTTATTTGTGTGGATTTTTTATCATGTTACGCAGGGTTTAAAGTGGGATTTAGCAGGTACTGGGGTGGCATGTGTAAAAAAAGGATTACTTAGAAACATGTCCTATAAAACTAGTTCTGTGAGGCTGTGATCAGGTAATCTGTGCTGCTACCACCCGAATTCACTGCTCTATGTGGATTTAGCCAACTGAATTCAACAAGATAAGCAGATGTTTCACAAGCTGTATGGCTGTGCATAAAAAGCTAGTATTTATACAAGGTCTTGTTCAGAGAGCAAATAAAAATTAATCACCTTGAAAATTAAATTGATGTCAAATGCAAAATTGATGTCTGCAGTTTAACTCTGACCAAGAACACCATGTCTGCTCTGTACTAGTCCAACATACAGTGAATTACAGTAAACGTCATCACAGTACTGCAAACTAACTAGTTTGCTCTGAACTACTTAGCAGGTCTACATTATAATCATGCAAAGTTTGCATAACACAGAATTAGTATAGGACAATTTGTTTTGCAGAAAATTTCAGAAAAACATATTTCAGCAACAGATCTTATATAGATCAGATATCTGATTTCAATTTTTAAAATAAATTAGGACAGGAAGATATCAATAAAATTTCACTTGCTGAACACTCCTTACCAATGTTCCCTCTAATTCTTCATGTGTCTGAGCAAATGTACAAACTCCCTGAGCCGACACTTGGACCACTGTGAGCGACAGCAGACCTGTGCACTGTGGTCACGCCAGCATCGAATCCATCCAAGTTACATGGTTTATTAAAATAATCAAATTACAGCATTTACATTTATGTTAGACTACTTTTAATTAACTGCTTTAGCCCACTTACAGGTACACTTAAAGGGTGGGGGCAGGGGTTTGCTCACAGGCGGAGAGCGGAGAGTGCTTTGTTTTTACCATTTCTTCGCCCAGTAAATATAAACAGATAAAAAAAATTAAGATGAACTTTTGCGAGATCTCGCAAAAGTTCATCTTAATTTTTTTTTCTCCCATGTCCCACACTTTTTCCGTCAATTGTTCCGTCTGTCCTGCTCACATCTCCAATGGTTGTACACGTTGTCATTAACGTGGCTTCACTCCACATCAGCCACGCCGCTTTGCCAGCTAAAACACTGGTGTCAGCACATAAGGACGCTGTCACAGCCTGTCAATGACGTTGATTAGCTGCGTATATACGAATGTGAATCGCATCATTGGCTGGACTATGGGATAAGGTGGCATCGTTCTAATCCCATACGGGAGCAGCCAGTCACTTACTGACTAACACTGCAAAACAGAATTTTTAAAGCTTTAATTTTAAATTCATTTCTGGTTAGATTTATTTTTTTGTGCACAGCGCAGATTTTCTGTCCACAGAGACCGTGCCAGCATTACCTGCCACTAAAGGAAGGAAGGAAGGAAGGAAGGAAGGAAGGAAGGAAAGAAAGAAAGAAAGAAAGAAAGAAAGAAAGAAAGAAAGAAAGAAAGAAAGAAAGAAAGAAAGAAAGAAAGAAAGAAAGTTAGGTTGTTTATACCTGCTTCACTTCTGCAGCTAGATGCTGAGGTACCATGAAAGCAACTTTACATGAACTCATCATGGAGATGAAAGGAAAAAGGGATATGCTGAAAGTGTAAGCAGGCTGTGGGATTTCATTATATTTTTATTACTGATCAAGTATCTCCACGCCATCACAAAAAGCAGTGCCAGGCACATGGAAAATTAACTTGTCTGAAAGAAACATGTATTAACCTATATATCAGATTCAAGGACAGGTAGGTTCAGGGATCAAAACACCAACGTTCCGATTAGTGGGTGAGCTGCTCTACACTGAAAAAAAGGGATTGGCCAGCTCTTGGATTTACGTAAGCATCTTGCGTGTATTTAACACAAGTGCCTCATGCTTTAAAGTTAAGTGTAACTACATGATATGCAGAGAGGCTTGATTAAATTGTTCAAGATTTCAGTTTCACGTGCTTTGGATCGTGGTTTCAGGAAGGCATCGATCTCAGTCAAGTCGAGCAGCCGCCTCTACTGTTTTCAGTATACCGAAAAAAGTAAATTGGGTGGTTGTTACATTTAAAAAGTCTTGTAATTTGAACACCATAATTTCATGTTTCTATGAACGTAATTAAATCATGAAGGATCTGTACGAAATTCAACAACTTAATTTGTTCTTGTTGAGATGACCTGATACAATCTAGTAAGAGTGGTTAGTTGCTGAACTTGTGAAATTCACAAGATCGCAGGAGATGTCAAACTGCAGGAAAATCACTGGAGTTATAAGAGGCAGACAACTACACACACACCACGTGTTTGCTATCAGTATTTACTGTAGTTTAACCTGTCAAGGACAGAAACGTACAAAAATTTGTGCATCAAGCCTTGAAATCATAGCTTTCCTACTGTTAAGTCTGGATTGGTGGCGCGGTGGTTAGTGCTGTTGCTTCACAGTAAGAAGGTCCTGGGTTCAAATCCACAATCTGGCTAGTTTGCACTGGGTTCTCTCTGGGTATTCTGGTTTCTTCCCACAGTTAAAAGTCATGCAGTTGCTAGTTCATTGGTGATTTGAAATTACCTGTGAATGTGAGTGTAAATGGTTGTTTGTGATAGACTGGTGAGCTGTCCAGGGTGTACCCTGCCTTGTAACCTATCACTTCAGGGTTATTTCCCTGCAACCAGGATAAAGACAGGAGGATGGTAGTTGTTGTAGATCCATTCAACTTTCATGGTAACCAGACTCTAGACTATGTTGAACATTATGTAATATGAAGACAACATGTAGTATTTAAGTGACCAAGTAGTACTGGGGTAAAAGTTATTGAATAGTGTTGAAATAAAATGACAAAATTGTGAAGGATTAAAATATTCCAGCTCAACTTCCTTCATCTAAACATGTTTCAATCGCGTTTTATGAACACAAAATGCACACGTTTATTGAATATGAAAAAGTTATGTTGATTTAACTCAGTTGTTTAGGTTTCTGCCAAAGCAAAACATTTGTGTGCAACCAGTGTCCACTATTGAATCAAATAAATCCAACATGGCCTTTCTTTCAGTGTACCACCTGAGCTACAGACACACCGTATGTGGGGATTCAAGTCTTCATGTTGAAGATCAAACAGCCATCTTCAAACTGAAAAGAGACCACAGGCTCCAAGGCTGAAGAGGGTGTGTCAGGTTAGAAGTACAAACAGGAGCATGGTCAATGTTTTCTTCATCATTAAAGGAGTTGTGTGCTGGCAATACTTCCCCCAGGGTTAGAATGCTAATGCAAACTTAGCTATGCTGTAGCATTTATTTGTGAGAGAACACTACCTAATCTCTGGCACAATGGGACATAGAAAACTGGACTTCCTGGGAATATTCAAAGTGTGACATTAGCACTTGAATTGCCATAATGCAAAACAAGTAAGTATTTTAAAGGGAGTGGCAGTCAAATTTAAATCAGGTCTTTTTTTTTTAACTTGTTTGAACTGAAAGAATCACTCAATGTTTTAAGTTACCCCTGTTGTGTTACACCTCGTATTTGTGAAGAATGAACCCAGTTTGATAGTTAGGGGTTTGATTGCTGTACCAGTCACACAATTCAGATTTCAACTTTACATATAATCTCTGTGATTTTGTTGTGCCTATTTACGGAGTATCTACTGAGTACCAGTATATACTGGTATGGATATATTGTGGTGGATGATTAATTAACTCATAGTTCTTCCCCCCTGGTGATTTTAATGGGAGTGTGGTGCCACAGTTTGTGGAAAACATTTTTTTCTGTCCGTGCATTTTGACTTTCAACTGTTGACATTTCCTTTTTTTCCAACTATGAAAGTTAAAAACCACATTTAAAAACTAAAAAAAAGAACAACTTTAAATTTAGCTTCTTTTTCACTCCCTATAAAGCTTTGTGAAGCTCTCACAGGACCTACTGTATTTATGCGACTTCTTTTGGTTCTTGTCAATACTCATCATGTTATAAACTTATAGTAAAATATCAGTGAAACGGGGCTGCATTCTTTGAGGTTTTTCTGCTTTTCCTCTGATTTCACTCAAACAGCATGTCCCCGTGGGCTCTGAGCTGGTGACTGATTACAGATTCTGTCGACAAGCTTAGCATCAGTTTGAACTGTGCGCATGGTTGCATAAATACCCATTTCATTATCCTCTGACAGTGACTCCAACACAATATTTGCCTGCATCAAAAAGAGCCTTTTCAGCCTCCTGGGTGATAGTGTTGTCTGTAAGCATTAATAGTAAATTCCTTTACAAGGTTTGTATGATGCTTCTTGTTCTCAACAAATAATATAACCACTGAATCACGACGTGTGTTTTAATGCGATATTTCACACAGTGTTTCTTTAGTGCACTGCTTGTAATCTGTTTATTTAATTTAAATTTTCACTGGGATTCATTTTATCACATATTTGAGGTGAATTCACAACTATCACAAGGCTCGTCTTGTCTAATTAGGGAAATATCATCCATTGCAGAAGAGGTAATAAAAGGTGAAGGTTTTAAAACCAAACCCAAGCATTTGGTTGAGCAGAGGTGGCAGAGCAGACAGAACCCTGCTCTGAACCACAAGTCTCATTGATTGTCTCTGTACACTCAGTCATCCAGAATAGCTGCCATTTGGGTGTGTGTATTTGTGTGCAGCGCTGTAGGACCCAATGATCAGCCAAACACATCTTCTAAGGGGTTTCTGCTGTTACTGTAATAACACACATATGCAAACATCAACATTCATCACCCAAAAGCCCCACTGGAATCATCAAGTCTTATCTGTCCTTTCCACAAATAAACTAAATCGACTTTGGTCCGGTTATCTCTAAACCTGAACATGGTCTACTGAAAATGCTTTTTATACATACACCACTTAACTCTTGCAGAGGCACTGACTCACATCTAGGAATATCTAGTTAAAGTATGTTTCTTATTAAATATATTTATTAAAAAAACACACAGTATATATTTTGTTTACAGAATGACCAGTAGAGGTCCTTTACACACTGAGCACATTGTGATATCATTCCATATTATTGCCAATTTGTCATGTAACATATCTGAAAATGATAACAATGCACACACAAAAATGGAGTCGATACCAAGCAATGAGGAGCCTGTCCTCATGTTTCTAAACAAGAAAAGGGGGAAACTAAGATTCTAGGTTTATCCAATTCTCAAGAGAATGCAGCAGCAGGGAGCATTTCATAGTTTGATCCAGGAGTTGAAACTGTATCATGACTGCTTTCCTACATATTTCAGCATGTCAGTGGGGCAGTTTGAACTCTTGTTGGCAGAGTTGGAGCAACATCTGAGGAGACAGAGAAATCATTTCAGAGAACCGACTGACCCAGAGCAGTGTCTAGATGTGTGTCTGAGGTAAAGTAGTATTATTTTAATATTTCCAAATCACTGTATATTCAGTACAAGTGCCCTTGTTCCCAAATACAGTGGTCTGATTGGTCAAGTCTGTTTATTCATATCAGGAAAAATCAAGCTTGTTCTGAAAACTCTGCAAATTAGTTCTATGAAGTTATGCTGTCAGTGTGTACAGCTGCATTAAGGTGAGTCTCAAAAATATTTTTTTATGTGTGTGAAGGTCTCAGTGTGTTCCTGCAAGCGGAAGAGCTTGAGATTGTAAAAAAATTCAGGTATCCTGGGCACACTCTGAACTCAACTTTCACTTTTAAAAGCCATGTTATAAATGTGTCCAGCATTGTTAAATTGCTGCAAGTATGTTCTTACATCCATTTATTCTTTCACATATTAATTATTTTTTCACTAACCGGTCATTAAAAAACAGCACTTAATGTGATTTGAACCAAATTCATTAGAATCATTATTCAAAAAGGCCATTAAAACTCATGATAAAAAGTCATTTTCATTTCATTACTGTAAGAATTTTTTTAAATATAAGTTTCTTGGTATTTAGAATTTGAAAAAAAAATCAAGTATGTCTATTTTATATATTAGGTTTTGCACTGGAGGTGGAGCTCACACAAGGCACAAGAGTAGATGGGACTGTGAGGTGCCTTATAGGTCGATTGCATTTTTGACTTATTTCTGTCTTGGTGTAATAATTCTATTTCTTTTTATTTGTTCTTGTTGCATGTCTTTTTTTTATTGTAAAGTCTTTATATGACCTGACTTGGGACTACAGATTTAGATAGATAGATAGATAGATAGATAGATAGATAGATAGATAGATAGATAGATAGATAGATAGATAGATAGATAGATAGATAGATAGATAGATAG
>NW_024582548.1:693228-720644 GCF_018398535.1 Haplochromis burtoni | reverse complement strand
TAGATAGATAGATAGATAGATAGATAGATAGATAGATAGATAGATAGATAGATAGATAGATAGATAGATAGATAGATAGATAGATAGATAAGGAGCTCCATTTTTCCTGAGTGAAACTTCAGAAAATAAGTTCTGAGTTCATCTTGAGAAACCTGAAATATCAAAATAAAAGCTCTGGCAAACGCTGAGAGTGAGCTAGTTTAGTCAAAAGTTGCGGTGAGATTGTCAAAATAAAAGCCCCTAGGACATGACAAGATTAGTTTTAAATGTATAAACGTCACCTTAAAGTAAAAAAGAAAAACAGTTTAATGTGAAAACTGTCTAGAAAGAATTAAAAAAGATTAAGGCAGAATATACAGGAGACAGTCTGAAATCTGACATTCTCTGTGTGTGTGTGTGTGTGTGTGTGTGTGTGTGTGTGTGTGTGTGTGTGTGTGTGTGGTTTTGGAGGTGCTCACTAATCAGCATTTGTTGCATTACTATTGATATTTTATACATTAGTAATACAAGGCTGCAGAAGCCTGACAGAACCTTAATCCAATAACAGGACTTGTATTCATGCAAGCCTCTGCATCTTTCCTGCTGATCAATAGGAAATGACACTACATCAGAGAGGTCAAATCCTTTGTCTGTACAGAAAAATCCATTTCAAAATTATTTCTTCTGTATGCATACATAACAGTCACAACAATAGCTTTTGTAGTCTGTTTCTTTTCAGCATGAAATATAAATTAACCAATTAATGTAAATGAATCTTTTATTTATCTTTGAGGCTGATGACACAACATGTAGTAGTGTAAAAAACAACCTATGTTACAGCATCCTCTCGTGTGAAATTTGAGAGTGAGTTTTTCTTATGTTTACTGCAAACACTTCATGAATCATGCTGCTGTATGTGAAATGACTACTCCATTAAATTCAGTTTTCATAAAGAAATCCACATAAGCATCAACAACATATGAACTATATATATATGATGTCTGTACAGGTATAACCATATTAAATATAAATAACATGGTAAACTTACCATAGGGTCTGCCTTTCATGGATTCCTTTGAACATCAAGCTCCCACAGCCTCCTTTCAATATTAATCCCTGTATCCAGCTGTGAGAACCTAACCTGTTTCAGTTGGAAATCAATAGCCTGTGTGAATCCATTGCTTTCCTCTTGCATCACATCCTGTGCTATGAAAGCAAGTTATGAGAGGTGTGTGAAAATGTTGGATGTTTCTACAACATGCTTGTCCCGCTCTGCATGTAAAACACAACTTCATTATCATCAGCATATGTCATGCTAAATTCACATAACTACTACTATTCTTACATTATAGCTTTACTGTAAAAAACTGCCAGAATGTTGTTTTTAATAATCGGGCATTAAAAGTCCACTAATCATTAGAGATGGCACGATACCACTTTTTAATGTCCGATACCGATACCGATATCATAAATTTGGATATCTGGCGATACCGATATGAATCCGATATAGTGTGTTTTTTAATCAATAAAACTGTTTTTTAATATATTGCTGCATTTTGTATAAGTTCATACTCAAGTTTAAATAAACAACAACACTAAAGCTATTCTGTTATCCCTGTATGCAACCCAAAATAATTCATAGTTCAGCAATACTGATCAATCTAATAAACTTAAACCTACTCAATCCTCCCTATTCTGGTATTTTAAAGAGTACTTAGCATAAATATTAAGCAACCTAACTAATAGGGTTGCAAACTCCCAGCAAAGAAAATAGGGAAGCACCCCCCACCTCATGGTGCTTAATCGGCGTAATCAACTTTAATTTGATGCAGTGTGGCAAAAAAATGCACAGAAATAAATTATTTTTCAAGAATAATTAAATAGATTCAACATCTTTCTTCAACAGAATTGCAGACTGCACAGATGGTATCTTCCCAAAGTAGTATAGCTTACTAGGGTATATTAGACTTAATAGTTACTATATACAGTAATTGACTTCTATTCATTTTACATCAAATTAAAACTTTGGGTGTAAGATTCAGATAATTATTTATTAAAAGCTAGACATTTTAAATGAGAATAAGGAAGAAAAGTATGTCTTTGTCCCCCTTTTCCCTGTTAATGCCCTATCGGCCCCCCTGGCTAAACTTTGCTAGATCCGCCCCTGCACAGTTACCAGCCGTCAGCTACGTAGAAAAGGGTCCTGGTGTACAAAGTAATATTAAATAAATTCTAACAACAGCTTATCAAGCTTAAACATGCTGCTGTTGTTCAGCCGCTGGTTTCCACTTTCTGGTGCAAAGTGGGCCAAAAACAAACAAGAGAGACGGACTCACGACAGAAAAGTCGATCAGCTGATCATTAAGCAGTTTCACGATTGAAGTAGCAGCAAGAAGAGGCACTTGCTCCATATATCTGTTGTTAAGCTTAACACGGGAATGCTTTACAAACATTCAGAGATGAACTTACACACTTGCTTTACTTCTCTCTGAGATCACTTCCTCGGAGATGAAATCCTGGTTTGGTAGCGAGGCTACAAATACACACAGCCGCTCTATCACGTGAGCACACTGCTCCTACTGCTACGGTTATGAGCCGAGTTACGCCATGTCGCAAGTTTTATGAGGTGCTTTTTTGATATTTAATGGATCGGATTACCGATCCAGTAATTTACGTCAGTATCGGGCGATACCGATATGTAATATCGGATCGGTCCATCTCTACTAATGATAATACTGTAAGCTATTAGGGTTTTTTTTTAAAAACAAGCCAAACTAAAAGTAAAATTCATTTAAACAATAACATTATTTTTCAGCTGATTTTGACAGGAAAACCTTTCATCTAAAACTTTCTATTAGTTTAATAATCTTGCTTCTTTTTTACCTTTTTTGTCATTTTTTAAACAGTTTTAGAGAGAGCACTGTGGAATCTGTACACATAATGTCACGCACGGTGAGTAATGCATCACAAATGTGAACATGGACATGCAGCATCTGTGTATGTGTGCGTGTGTGTGAGTGTATGTGTGTGCTTTTATATGCTGCTGCAAATTTAGAATTATCTGGCAGCTCTGTAGATTATATCCCTTCATTCTGGAGCTTAGCCTTGTATTTGTCAGATCCATGGGATTCTGTAGAGCCCCTCCTTATTATGAAGTGGCCTAAATGATTTAGACCTCTCTTTCCTCTAATCAAATAATTGGTTGGTGGTGATAACTAGGCTATGTGATTGAGACTAGAGTAACAGAGCATCACAGAGGCAAGGAATTTAGAAATTTGCCCTTGTCCTAACTTCTCAAAGTCCTTATTTGTTCCAAGTCAAATGGATGATTTCTGTAGTCTGGAGAGAAATGGAAAAACCGCAATTTCCAGCAGTCTTAGCTGGTTGATTTTGTTTGATTTACATGAAAGGGATACACACGCATATTTAAAAAACCGAGGGGGTTAATGAAGACTGACTGAAAGTCACTAGTGCTTTGTTCTCAGCATCTACAGGGAGCTTACGCATAAACCCTGACACACAAACGTTTTGGCACCCACACACACATTCACAACAGGTTGAGCTGCCTGTCAGTCATGCTTCATCCTTAGCCTGTTTCATAAGAGATGAGCATGGTGTTGTTCAGTCAGCTTCACAACAGAAAGAGGATGTGGAGATGGAGGCAAAAGACGAGGAGAAATATCCATTTTTGCATTCGGCAAACAGCCAAAGCTTCACTGAACCGCAGCCACTTATTTATCAACACTTAAAACAAATATGCACATGCATAAGCATACTGTTGACATACAGTACATCTACCATATGCAAACTCTATTCATACACCCAGCCTTCTCCTTTGTCTTTGAATACAAACACACAGACAGAGGTTAGGCAGAAATACATTTAGCAGTTTGTTATCGTCTGTCCACCCATATTTAACAAAGATGTTGCTAGCCTCCACAGAATCATACAAAAATTAGTCTTTTAATTGTGCCAACCGAGCACCACCATTATCCCAGTGTTAATGTTTCACTGGGTGATTCAGAGCTCCCTCACTGTACAGCTGCATTATCAGGCTTTGTGTGGAAAAAAATTACATAATTTCAAGAGTTGTGATCCACTGACAGGTTAAATACTGATGAGAGCACATGTAAGTTACATGTAATTTCAAGCATTAACAGAAAAGAAATTCAAATTGTAACATTTCTAATTCTGTAAAGTCTTCTCCATATCACTTCTCATTTCTCACCATTTTCGCCTAAGAGAAAACCGGTTGTCAAAAACTGTCACGCTCGTTGGCAAGACCGCTGACGTTGGCACGGTGTGTAATGAGGGACTGTCGCTGGAGCACTGAGGGGAGACGGCAGCGACACGCCAGCGTGGGAAACTCATCTAAATCACATTACCAAACCCTGCCCCGAAGGCTCACATGGCTGGCAGATTAACCTGCATGGGCTGTCACCATCGCCTCTACTGCTTTCTCTAAGTTCACTGTTTTGTGTAAGGGTGATGGGTAATAAACTTTGTAATCTGGTCCACAATGCTGAATTACTTAAGTAGTAAATTAAACCAAATATAGAAGAATCAAAATTAAGGTGCAAGAAGATAAAATCACCTACTGAAGACTTCTGGGCAATACTGATGAATCACTCTTATTTACAATGAGTGAATGAGGATGCGTGACACGCAACAGGTGTGGGTGCATCATTAGGTGACCAAACTAACTGCCAGTATTTGCAGCCAACTGGCTTTTTACTGTTGACAGCACACTGCATCAAGAGCCAAGGTGATTTTATACCTGCATGGGGTAAAGCTCACCTCCCTTTCCAACCAGCCACACTCTTATCTCAGCTGTGATTTGCAAGATGCACTAGTGGTGGGCTGCCAGTTTTGTTAATCCTGTTTTTCTCCCGCTTATTTCATTCAAGAAAGTTATGTTGTAATTTCTTTTAGTTAGCTTTTGTTAGGTTTATTTGTTGCCTGCTCACTTAGATTTGGTGTGTTTGTTGTGTTGACCTAGGAAAGGTATTTCCAGCTCTATCATTTTTACTATGCTGTAAATAACCACATCAGTCAAGCGGTCTGTCTTCTTAGGTGCTTGGAACTTAAGGAAAATAGGTGTATTTTATGTTGCTGCTCTGGGTGACGTATTGTTTTTGGTTAAATTTCCACATTTTCAGCAATATTTCCATTGCTTATTATTAAAACTCCCACATCATGGTTATACAGTAGCCTATTGACTTACAGAAAAAATACTTTTTTAAGTAATCCATATTAAGAGAACCAAACAACATATCGGCACAAACACCTCATACCAGCTGTCAAGCCCAGTGGCAGTGATGATGATTTAGACTTGTTTTACAGCCATGGGATCTTGGCATCTTGCAGTCATTGAGTCAACCACATACTCCTGTGTATACCAAAGTACTCTGGATTCAAAGCTTGGCTGACATTGGGTCATGAAACAGGACAATCATCTCAACCATTCCAGCAAATAGACAAAAGGGCGGCTGAAAAATTAAGAAATCAAAGTTTTGCAGTGGCCCAGTTCCAGGCCAGACCTGAAATGCTTAAGAGACCTGTACAAATAAATACCAACAAAGCTAAAGGAACTGACGCAACGTTGTAAAGAGTAGTGGGCTAAAATTCCTACACAACAATGTCAGAAGCTGAAAAAGTCATACAGAAAAGAAAGTGGTTCAACAAGCAACTGAATCATGGGGTGTACTTCATTTTCACATGGCTGTATTTACTAGAATCTTAATATGGAACTATGGACTGGAACTCTCTCCCTCATACATTAAGAACTGTGGACTCGGTAGTTGTTTTAAAAAACAACTCAACTCACCTTTTTAAAACTGTTTTTGGTTAAATTTCTGCATGTTTTATATTGTCTGTTTTACCCTTTTATTATTTGTTATCTTATGTGCAGCAATTTGTCATTCTGTCTAGAAAGGTGCTATATAAATAAAATTGTAGTTATTTATGACTTTTAATATTATTATATATAATCTTAATATTATAATATCATGCTGTATTTTTATTTTCACCCTCTTAAACTTGCTATTAATGTAAACACTGCTGAAACACCCAAGGTGAACAGTGCTGAGCTTCTTTTTAACATTTTTATTATTATTTAATTAGCTCATCAGTGCTGTCTGACATGGTGCACAGCCAGTCAGAGTGGCAATTACTGCTTTAGCAGGAGTCTAGAGTGGCATCATATGACATAAGTGAGGCACATTTAGCAAACTGTAGATACTCTGACCAGAGAGAGACACTCTGCCACCAGGGCTAAAAATTCATAATTCAGAAAGAGACATGGAAATTCACTGTCCGCAGTGCTATTAGACTGATTGGCAAGGTATATTACATTTTCCTCATACATTCTTTTAATAAAAACATCAAAATTATTCAACCACAGGAGCAATAAGCAGACTTACAGATAGAGTGAGGCAGGTTTTTCTAAAGTGCTAACAAAAAAGGATCCTTTTAGGCATATCATTTGAGATCCAGCACTGCAATATCATTCATCAGTTTATCCGTCCAGGGATAGTTTGCTGACCACCCCTGCCCTTTTGCAGCAACAAACTGCTTCAAATTCATTGGCTCAGTTACACACATTCACACCTGGGATATAACCACTGAAACCACATAATATCTTGCTGTTTCTCTTGTAGTTGACAGGTCCGTTGAAGCAGCTGGGGTTAAACACACTGTTCAACAGAACCTTGACAGAAATCGCTATGGGAGGATCTGGGGTCATTTAGTTTACGCACCCAGACTTTCTGGGCCCCTGTGGAGTTTCCGGTTATGTCTGTTAAACATAAAGCACCGCAGTGCGTACATAATATATCACACATAATATGAAGAATGAACAAACTTTTCTAAGTATTTCTACAATTATAAATTTGACACATGTTGTAAAAAAATCGTTATTTTTTAATCAAGCTTTAATTAAGGGACCGGTAAATTTATGTTATGAATCTTTATACTGGGAAAATGAAGACGTTTAAAACTCTTCAGATTCAAAGGATGTCAAGAATATTGCTCATCAGTACAATATTTAAATGAGGGAAATTCAGAATTATTTTAGTTTGGCCATCATGTTGACCTACGTTAACCTCTATTCACTTAATTCCAATGAAGGTCACTAAAGCCACGCAAGCTGATTTAAATATGAGTTCTATCCAATATTGAGCCCCACACTAGGGAGCAACCTTCCCTCGACATTTAAGCCAGACTTATGAAAACCTAGACATATATACCTAGTGACTGGTGTTAAGTGGAATGAAGCCCAAAGGAGCTCGGCAGGTTTTGGCCCTTTGAAGCTGACAGGCCTGCTCCCTCCTGGCACGCCATGACTCCACTTTCTGCTTTATGGGTAATTTATTCAGCTGAATAATTAAGGGCCAGTCGGCAGCAGAAAGCACGAATAGCAATAAGCACAAAGAAAGTGTTAGTTTCCTTCAGCTTGTAAAGCCAGGCTGCCCAAAGCTAACCTGAGTCTGAAATATTATTTGAAATGGATTTTAGCGCTTTCTTAGGAATGACTGATCTTGTGTAGCATAGTATGTAAAAACTCAGTTTTTCTATTCTGCATTTACTGCAAGGTTCACTGCAAAGTGAGCAATAGATTGTCCTGTATGTATTTATGTTTTAGTGGTTTTAGTGTTGCATTATTGCCATTAAATAGCCATAAGACATAGGACAGTTTGCCTTCTATGTTTCAAATTATTGATAGTTTATGACTGAATATTAGCAATTAGATATTAGCAATTACCAAGGTAATAATTTAGGAACATATTGGTATTTAAAAGACAGTAGTTACAGCAAGGGGTCAAAACCACAATTAAAAGGCCCAAGTGGAACCAAGATAGTAAGGAACAAAGAAATTTTATTTGAATTTTCAGATTAAAATGGTAATATAGCCAAACTTTTAAGACCGTAATCTGCTGATAATAGAATAATGTATGTCAGGTTTTGTTTTGTGTTTTTAAATCAGTGATTAACACCTTAAAAATAAAATGTAAGTTTTAGAAAGATAGAATTGGTAATTAGCATATTATAAAGTTTATTTTGTACACAAGATGATATTTAAAAATCTTCTTATTTTTGATTGTTTTCAATCAGTATATCTCATTATACAGTATTTAGAAATCATATCAATAAATCAAAGGAAAAAACTTTTGTTTATCTGGTGCTAATACATGATACCTATACAGGTTTTCCAAAAGGGAAAAATGTAGGTGTTTTTTTTCTTTGGTTTTGCACTTTTAATGCCTTATGAAACTAATAATTTTTGCTGTCAGTGTAACTTTACACACTTATCTGTGACAGTGGTTTGGCCATGAAGCTGGCTAAGTGTAAAAATCTCAGCCCCAAAACTATAGTATGAGAAAAATGGCCGTGGTAGAATGCAGAATGACATTCTGCACAAATTATAGGAAAACCCACCGATCCATTGATCCAGAGACTTTTAAATAAATTCTATTACTGTCTTACAGTGCTATTTTACCAGAGTCTGACAAATATGGACAGACACACACATATGCTCTCATGCTCCTGGCTCTGTTTCTTTGTAATTGAGGTCTCTGTGATAAGCCTGGGTCAGCAAAATAATGGAGCACAGAGTCCATTTAAAACATGAACACAATTAGGTGGGAGGCAAACACTGCCGATGGCTTCTGACCCCACTTCATTATTGTGCAAATGGAATGACTTTACTATCTCACTCAGTCTCGAACATAACCACTTGTTCCCTGTGTTCTGTACATACTTACTACCAATTGCACATGCCAGATAACCCACTTATCTCCCAAGCCAATATAATGATTTCAGTCGCTGTTAGACAACAAACATATACTCAGACATACAGAACCACACTCTTATTTGAACGCCAGGTAAGTACATGTGGAGAACAAGCATAAACTGTCTCAGGCATCCTCTCATTAGGTGCATTCACAAAACCATTGAGACTTATACTGATCATCAAAAGGCAATTTAACTCTACTAAATTGGCAAATTGAAAGGATCACACAATCCAGCATAAGCAATTACAGTCCAATAGCTTTCTGCCCTGATGTCTTAATGCACAGAGAGGGCCCTTTTTTTTTCTTCAGGTTTTTTTCACAGACTATTTCATTGTCTTTGGAAAGACACACATTTACAGCAGATGTGAAACCTGTAATTTTGAAGGAGATCTCCCGCATGTGTAATGAGGCAGTTGTCAGACTCCTCTGGCCAGTCACTGATTGAGCTGTCAGTTCAACTGGGCCTTTCTATAGACATGAGTGTAACCGGTTGATACAGATCAACAGCTACGACAGCACTGCGTATGCAGGATAAATGACTCGTGAATTAACTGCACGCGCATAATGCCACTTTAAATTTTGGTTTAATTTGAGTATGCAACTCAAATCCAAGAGCAAATTTTTCTTTGTTTAATCTTCTACTTTGAAATGCGCTTCAGCTGGCTGAGATTTGCACACTTTTGTTTCTGTCAAGCAGGTTGGTCAGAAAGGCTTCAGTCCCCGTGACAGTTTCTCCAGTTTTTCCAGTTTTTTTAAAAGCCTGATTTGTCTGCATGATGATGGAGGGCTTTCATGTCAATTTACAGTCAACTTTTTGGGAAATGGGAAAAAAATTTCAGTTTGTAAAGCAGATAGGGCGCCCTTTATGTAACCAATACTGTGTGTGTCTTTGAGAACCACAACTTTATTGGCATCTGTCAATCAATAATAAATAATAAGAATAAAGCACAAGAATACTACAAAGACGTGTAAAGCTATGGGGAGCTCAGTATGTGAGTAAAGTCATTTTGCAAAATTTTATTTACATGATATACAGTGTGCCAACCAACCATCCATCTATTTTCTGCCACTTCGTGGGGTACAGGGGATTGTACAATCGCATCTATTTTCAGAAACACTTTCAAATTATTAGTGTTCTAAGAAATATACGTTTTTTTATTTGATGCAATAATAGAGGGGATTTGATGCCAGTTAACAACAGTCACATGATGAGCCGTTTGCTGATTTTGTAGCATCTTTGCCAAAAATGAGTTTCTCCAGTAAGTGGCAAGATTCAAAGACAAATGTGAAAGTGAATTTATTTGGCTCCCAGGTCTTATACAATATGACATTTTGGCATTTTGATATTAATGAGTTTCTGTGTCATTTACATAGTCTCAAAGACATATTGGATTTATACAGGATAGTAATATTTCAGTGATGGAATTTTAATTTGTAATTCTTCTCTCTTTTCTGTTGTTTTCTCAGTTTGGCTAAGCATTATCTCATTTTGAATGGCATGTCATATCCTGTTTGTTCTAGTCTCTTTCACTATTTGCCTTTCAACAAACCTGTCTGTTTTTTCTGTGCTACTCTTTATTCTTATGTTTTATCATAATAGTTAATGGACATACAGTATATACACAGGGTCCAATTTGTGGACAAAAAAATGGGAATGCATCATTCACAAAGTTGTAAATGATGGACTGAATGACGGTCAGGTTGGGGTTAATCTTAACGCTGGGAATGTGGCTGCTCCTCCCTATCAGTCCATCACAGCAGCTTTGCACCATCCGTTGCAAAGCTAACAAACAATTCATGCTATTTCTTCAGAGACACCCTTCAGAAAGCTGACTTGGTGCATATTTGTAATTTAACAAGATGAAAGAATTCTGATGTCAACAATCCAGAAAGTGGTAGTATGAATATTTCCAGAATTTGTTTGGTGATTTTTCTGATACTTTGAATCCAGTTCGTTTTTCATTTACTTAGTTAATTGTAGTTTTCACACTGAAACAGCAGCGCCATCTAAGTCATAACTACATTGTTGTTTGAGCTCTAGTCTGTTTTCAAGAAGCAATACTATGCATTTTTAAATGCAATAGTATACTCCTATGTACAGAAGTTGTACATGTTTTTTAAATTTTATTTTATTTATTTATTTATTTATTTATTTATTTTTGCCAAAATAAACTACACTCCAGAAGCAGACATCGATCTCTAGTAAGAGAGTAGGAAGCTTTGTACTCCTAGCATCCACCCCAAACAACACCTGCCCATGCAGATGCAGTTCATGAGTATCTAAGATAAATATGACTTCTGTGTTTAATCTAGTCAGAAATTACATAAGTATAAAAATAAATGATCTGTAGAATAGTAATAAGACTTGACTGTTCATACATTAGCTTCTTGGTATTTCACCAGAGGAGAAATAATAAAGGTCTGTTTTCTTTGTTTGACAGCCAGAGAGATATTAATCTAAACATTCAAGGGCATCTGGTAATGTTTTGATCTAAATCCATATAGGTTATAAAGGTGATACATCTAGTTAAATATCACAGAGAATTGCTATTTTCCTGAAAACTTTATCTTGCACAATTTGTTATATAATATGTGGGATTGATTTCATATGGGACAGGAGCACATCCAATAATTGAGTTAGAGCTCTTTCACTGTCAAAACAATAGTCGTGTTGGTGCAAACAATTAGAGTCTGTAGCGATAACAAAGCCCTATTTTATAGTAACTGTAAAATGTTTTGCCAGGCTGGAAATCATTTATGTAATATATTTGACTTCCAGCAGTCAAATTGTAATGCCGTTAGACTAATGGCTGCCCTCTTACAGGCTTTACAACAGCATTGGATGATAAGTATAACAGGTTTACATAAATAAACAAACAAGCAACAGTATAACATTCCCATCCCCATGGGTGTTCTAAGTCGAAGTGATATTTCTGGGGGCAGGTGTGGTCTGGTGGAAATGCTGCAGTACCATATGCTGCATGCACCAGTAGTCACCAAGCCTTTCAGGAATGCTCTGTGATCACATAGCATAAAGGTTGTGGATCTATATAATCTAATGAATGGTTCAAACTCATGGATAAATCAGGTAATCCAGCTTGCAAAAAAAAAAGAAAAAGAAAACAGATCAGATATTATGAATCCTATGAACGTAAGGATTTTGAGAAACTACGTGTAGAGGCATATCACAAATGAAAAATAGAGTGTAGTCTGTTCTCAGCAAACAGTCATGGAGTAAATTAGATAATAGTATCTATTTTTTTGTAAGAATGGCCTTGATTGCTTCGTCAGCCAGCCAAGGGGAAAGCTGCAGATCTCTTCCCTCCCTCCATTCCTTTCTTTTTATTCTACTTTGTAGTAGTACCCAACAAAGGCCCTTAACAATCACAAAGCCACTGTCAGAAAAAACAAGCCCTAATATAGAAAATTTGTGACTCTTAAGTCAATTGTAAAATGTGTGCTTGCAGACAAATAAGGAAAGCTGAGCTCCATTCAGACCCAATCAAGAAAAGCAATTGAGTGTTTGTAAAGTAGATCTATCTGTAATCCAGAAAATACATGTACTATAAAAACAATGTGTTAGTTTACAACAAACAACAATCTAAAACTCAGCTATTTCCATACAACATTAACACTAAGACTTGAAACTAGCACACCTAAATGATCTTGCTTTTCCCTGACTGTGACTTGTGTAGACGGAAGTTGCTGAAACTTTTTCTCTGTCTCATCCATTATCCCTCTCCTTAGTCACTGTCTGTGCAGCATCTGTTTTTTAAAACTCATACATCTACAACATTTTTATTCTTCTTTATCCAGCGTAGTGTACTGGGCCAGAATATATGTATCCTTTTTGAAAAAAGTAAGTTGATATTTTTGGAAATGTTATCTGTTTGTTTCATTGCCATCAGTTATAACAGTTAGGTTAACTTAGCATAAATGGAGAAAGCAGACTCCACAAATGGTTGCTGATTTTTGTACGATTCTTCTGTGAAACTGTTCATTTCAGTACTGAAGAACAACCATGGACAGGGTGAACCACGATCTTTCATCAAAGACATCTGTATTTTTTTAAGCATATAATTAGAAATTTATGTGAGGAATGTAGTTTGTATGAATGATGCATTCTTGAAACTCTTGATTATAAAGACAGGTGTGAGAGACAGGCAGTGCATATCTAAAATGCACTCATGCACTTGCACCTTGTATATATATATAAAACTTTCACATTCAAAATTCAGAGTCAGTGTGGGAGTGGGCATTTTGATAATCCTGATGCAGAGACATAATTCAAACATGTGCAAAACGCTAAAGCATTTGAGGTCATGTGTAAGTTTGATCCTCTAGCAGCAGAGCTATTGAGCCACTGCCACTGTTCACACAGAGATCAGTGACTAACATGGCTTTTTGTCGATGAGTTGTAACTGGTATTGAATCCATGTGTGCTTGTGTGTGTTTAGGTGTGTGTGCTGAGGAGAGCGGTAGCAGTGAATGATATAAATTTTTTAGCTACATCCAAGTCTACATTGATTTTTAAATATGTCCTCGAGGGCACAGTTCACTTTGATGTGCAGCTGCTTGTGCATACAATGCAATGCAATTGAAGGCAGCCAGGATGGTAGAAAAATAATTGAAAGGAATGCAAGCACAGACACACACTTACGCAGATGTAATTTCTACTTCACCTAGAGTGGATAGAAGGTTTCATGTTGGTAGCCTTTTCCTTGGTCATGTTGCACATTTGGTAAAATAACCCAAAGTTAGTATGGTTACGATCTACATCTCCCCTAAACACACACACACACCCTCACATACAAAGGACATGCATACTTAACTAACACTTTCAAGTCACACATGGGTTGAAGGTGGGGGTGGGATTACATCAAGGAACTCCTCTGAGCCCTTTCTTGTTTACAGTGGTGATGGACACTTTGACAGATGAGGTGAGGGAGTAGTCTTCGTGGACTATAATGGTGCAGCAACATTGTGATCTGTAGTGAGTAGGGAGCAGATGGAAGAAAGCCTAAAGAGGTGGAGGCATGCACTGAATGGAGAGAAGAATGAAAGTCAGTAGACAGTAAGACAGATGTAAAGGTGAGGTTATATGGAGCAGAGATAGTGCTGTTAGATGAGTTTAAATACTGGGATCAAATATCCAAAGCAATGGAAATGAATGAGAGAGTTCAGGAAGGTGTGAAGAGAAGAGAGTGGGTGAAGACATGTGTCAGAGGTGATTTGTGACAGAAAGATAGCAGCAAAATCTGAAAACGATGATTTACGCAATAGTGTAAGTGCTGGTAGTGGGATCTGCTATGGCATGTGGTTCAGAGATGGTGAGACTAACAAAAAGACAGGAGGTTTTGAGGCAGTAAAGGTATTCATGAGGTGAACAATGGGAGATAGAATCTGATACAAGATGTTTCTGATGCTTTTTACTGTGTCATAAATCATAACACACACATAACATACACACACACAACACACAAAAAGACAGACATAACCTAGTAGTTAGGTTGCAGTAAACATTGTTATTTGTATATTTATCTAGTAGAATATGCTCAAAACATCATAACAAGTATCAAAGAAAGGAAAATATCCTACAAGAAATTTGCAAAGTAATAGAGTCACGACAAAGGCTGTGAATACACATGAACCGTACATGTTGTGGGGTTTTGTTTTTTACAAATTTGCAGGAATTTTAAGCATTTTTTTTTTCATTTTGTTATTATACAACACCGAGTGTAGAGTGTAGTGTTTTGAGGTGAAAATGTAATTGATCCATTTTTTTTAATAAGGCTAAACTATTACTTTTATGGTATCACACACTGTAAAGTATTTATTTTACTTGCTTTTCAATATTTGTTGTTCCATGAAATTAGACTTATATATATATTTCGTGTCCCTTTGTCTTATTACCTTATTTCTCCTTCCTGTTCATCCAGTGGCTTTCCTTCCTGCATCAAACAACCCACTTGATTCAATAATTAGCTGTGTCTGCCCGGGTGTAATAATGTCGAGGGCACTGGCAGGTGTGACCAGATACAATCTGTTCTTTAGCATGTGAAGAACTTCCTGTCTTGGCCAATAACTTAGTCACTGCATTACAAGAAGCTCATTGTCAGTGTCTGAGACATGCACACACACTTCCTTACACTCCCATCCACACACAAACATAGAATCATCCACCGTCAGTGTAGGTATGTACGTGTGTGTATCTTTCTTAGCCCTTTACAATTCTGCCCCCTCTTGGTAGCTGTTATTGCATCTAAAAGTGTCCATTGAATGTAAACCACACCTCTACCTCTACAAGGGGAAGCTCCACTCCGCTTCCCACTCCAGCATAGTGTTTGCATTCACATAGCACTTTGACTTTAATAACTCTAAGATAATACATGGCATGAAATTATATTAACGATAGTAAAAAAAATTGTGTGATCTTTAGAAAACTGTTGCGCTCAAATTTCTCATCTTATGTCAGTACAGAAACAGGCAACAATAAAGGTGTTTAATGCCATTAATTAAGAGCCCTGCTGACTATGTGTAACTAAATAACTATAAAAAAAATCACATAAGGCTTGAAATTTTTACATTTACTGCCTAAAGCTGTCGCACTATCAAAATTACATGCGGTCTAATCAGTTCTGCACGGGCTTCATTTGACACACTCTAAACCCCACAGCACAGTATGCGCATTATGTGGCTAATTAAACACACTAAACCAAATGCTAAATTACCCACTGCAGACTAATCATAGGTAAAGTATCCAAACAATGGTGAAATAAAATCCTTCGAACCATTGGGAAATTGGGTATAAAAAAAAAAATCTGGGAAGGTAGAAAGGAAAATAAGTGATGCAAAGTCACAAAAATTTGTTCCAACCACTATGAGTCATGACTGGCCTATAATCAAATTTTGTTTTTCATTTGTTTTTTAACTCCTTAGGAGTAAGTCTTAAAAGTACTCAAAAAGCTACAGAGATAC
Organism: Haplochromis burtoni; assembly: GCF_018398535.1. Lineage (NCBI taxonomy): Eukaryota > Metazoa > Chordata > Actinopteri > Cichliformes > Cichlidae > Haplochromis > Haplochromis burtoni. Next base: position 704,895 of record NW_024582548.1, on the reverse strand, counting down.
AGCTTGTGTAACACAACCAGTGTCCCCACTTTGATTTCAGGCGGCACATTTTTATGCTTTCCTCTTCACTTGTGGCTGTCAAATAAAAATAAAAGAAGAGAAGCAAGACAGAAAAAAATCTGTACTATGACAACAAATGCAAATATGCAAAAGCAGACAGCAAAAAATGGACAGAAGATTATAGGTATGTAAAGAGAATAAAAAAAAAAGAAGTGTGAAAGGAAGTGAAAGCACAGGATGTGCAGGGATCGATGTTGAGCAGCTATATTTACCATGGTCCAATTAAACAGGAGGAGACAGGAGCACACTAATGACCTGACATTTACACATACTGAACCCTTGATTTGTTTTGATTACAGTGTGTGGGTGGGTGGGTTGGGTGTGTGTGTCTGCGAATAGGAGAGAATGAGGATTTTTGTAGGTGAACCTAGTGAACTTATCACCTAGTGATAGTGGACCTATGAAAAGCAAAGTCAAGTTTTAGAAGTAGCATTTAAAAGCAGCTTAAGTTCAATAAACATATAAATCCATTAAAATGTCCTCAGACCAGATATGTGATATGGGTTTTTCTTTTACTAATAATAAGTTTATAATTTCCTAAGAAATACATAACATTTAAGGCACCTACAAAGTTAACTGAAACACTAATGCCATGAGCTAAAAGCCAAAACTAGTATCAGTACTAATTGAGCCAGTGATGATCTTTAAAAATATATCCAGATCAACCACTGTGTTTTTAAACAACCCCCATGTGGTCGCTTATGTAAAACACAAGGCCTTTCTGAAAAGACAGTGGCGTCATCTGTCACCTCGGTCCACTGCTGGCAGCAGTTCGTCACCTGTTGTAATCTGCAATCACTCTTCACAAGATTATTCAATTAGCTACAGTAACACCTTTCCAAACTCTAATTAATATCCTTGTGGGGTTTTTTTTTCCTCCAAGTAATAGAGCTCTTTCTGTACAGTTCTACCTTCTTGGTGTAACAGCCTGCTCTCCAGCCATTCTCCCAAATCTGTTACCCAGGATTTAAACCTTAAAAGTCTTGCGACGGTCTCATACTTTGGGACTTTTGATATTTGTATTCTGCCTCTGAGTGAGTTATGTTGAATTGCAGAGCAAGTTCAACATAACCAGGCTTTCTTGGGTTGGCTGGCTTGATAAAACCTAAAACCCCAGAGATAATGGGTATCACCACTGTGATTAGCAACCTTTTCTGTTAACGCAGACTTTCTTACTCAGACATTTTGGATGCTCAAATAAAAGTGGCAGTTTGACACATTACTAACTCTAAATATAACATTACATAAAATATTGGAAGGTAGTGATGCATCAATCGACCTGCCAGGGAGTGGAACTGACTGATTTCCAATGTTCTCGCCCTGAACCAGCGACTGTCCAGTCACTCTCCCATTACCATCTCCAATTATGAATCTGTTTTATATATGTTCAATACGTGCACAGTGGTACAGGAAAATACCACTGTGCACATGGTATTTGCACGTGGTATAGGCTGGTACACTACTTACAGAAGCTGGAGTTTTCTAAGGCACAATAGAGTCCTAGGTGATTGCACATGGACATTACCATCAAAACTTGTGCTGTGACATTTTCTTCCCAACCATTGCAGCCACATACTAACATTGTTTACAAGAAGATGTGTTACATAGACGCAGTAAAGCAGATAAAGAATCTCTTTATGTCTATATGTCTGGTTTTAGAGTCTCTCGATTCAATCTACTTTCAAATTTGAAAAAATGCAAAGAAAAGTGCATTGTTTGAGTTGTTTGGATAAGCAAGCTATTTTGGAGGTTTGTTAAATTTAGGGTAAGACTATCTAAGTTTCGAATTGACACAATTAAGGCGCCGTAACCTCATAATGGTGTCATCAGTTCATTGATTTAATTTTTACGTAAGGTTCCACTAACTTTGATATCATGATGCTAACATTCCAGTGGTAGCAGTAAAATATACAAGAGCTAATATTATCAATACATTTTAACCAAAACTCAAATATAAATATTCTTTCCTTTGAGCTGTAGCGTTATTTTTCCTTCTAGATTATTTTGGTACATGTTGCACAGTTTTAACAATAGTAGCTGTAGGACTGTCTGCCTTCTCTTGAATATGACAGAGCTAAATGTTGCTTCCTCTGTGGTGCTCAATGCACCAAAGGCAGTTCAAGGTAATTCAGTGATTATGGCCAAGTATATACTATAACCATGTTGAGAATCCATCAACATAGGATTATAAAAGAAACAATACCCTCTTTTGAAATGGACTTAATGCCCAACCTGCCACCGCCTCATACCTATACCTAGAAAAATCTTCTTCCATCTCCAATATCTCCAGATGCCTTGGCCGACCGCATCGTAATCCATATCCCCCGGCCAACACCTAAAGTAATCTCTCACCCTTTCTTTTACATCATTCCTTATCCTGATATTCCTCATAGCCTCTGCCTATTTCCCCTCCTCTGTCCTCATTTCTCTACCAAGCGCTAGTGAACCATTGTCCTTGCCCAGCTCATTGACGGTGCTACTAAATCACGCTGGATTCTTTCTCGCATGGAGTATTAGCTTACTTTGCTCTGTTATTGCTAGCTTTGGCCCACAGGCATCTGGGTTCTTCATGGTTCTGCTTACGACTGTCCTTCTGCCTCCACGCACACATATGGGGATGCACACCAAATCACATTCATGCACACATCCCAGATTATGCTCAGCATGTTGCAGAGGAGATAAATGGCTCCTCTGTTGCACAGCCACAGGTTGGCCAAGCCTGGAGGGAAAAGGATCCATTTGAGAGCTCTGCAACATGGGGCAGGGTTTAGGGGATAAGGGACAAAAGCAGAGGACAACTAAAATTGAATCATGATGATTTCCAGAATACATGCTCCAGGACGATTGGATTGGGAAAGATGAATTAGTGGAGAAAATAATGCGATCTTATCCAGAAGGAAGGTATTTTATTTTTTCCTTGAATGAAAACTTTGAAATGTAGAGTTAACCATGTGTCATTTAAGAATAGTGACCCACCAAGAGAAGTTTATTATTGTTCATAAATATCTGATTACTGAGCTCACAAGAGGAGGAAGACAGCAACGATATGTCCTAGTTAGAGCCATCTGCCTCACAACAGGAGGAGGATCTATCTGTCTGGGAATTACCTGCTGATGGGAAACACCTGAAGGGAAATATGATCCATGTGAGTCGTTGACAAGTCTAATTATAAACTGCTAATAAAAGGATGCTTCAGCTGTATGTATGCTTTGAATTTTTGAAAAGGCCTTATTTAATATTTCCTGATTTTACTTTTATGGCATTGCTTTGTTAATCATAGACTGACATCTTACAAATATATGTTTAAATTTACAATAGGACTCAGGACAGTATCCTACCTCTTGTTTGAGACCTGAGCAACAGCAGCACATCTGTGTGTCAGGGAATTATTCATACCAAAATAAAAACGATGTCTTTTCCTGCCCCCACTCCCCACCCCTCCATTTTGCCCTGATTTCAGTCTACTGTTAATGTCACGCAACTTATGACAAGAGTTTCAAAACTATGCTGTATTTTAAAAAGCACTTTTTGTGGACAGTACTATACAGCTCCTGTATAATCTACTGGTCCAATGTGGGGCCCTAGGTGAACTTGACATACAAGGCCGTCCTCATTGACATGCATGCCCATGAATCACTGTCAGAGACAAAGCTATTCTAGTAGTACTGCACTCATGAGTTTGGTGGAATACAGTTTAAACAAGTAAAATAATACAGTATGGTCATGCTCATGTACATTGCTGTTGCCATATGTAGTAGTTTAATTATTTAAAAGTAAATGTGGAAACGCTGGAATTTTCAAATTGATATTTTAGACATAAACTGCAATACAAATTAGAATTATGTTTCCATGCTGGGCTGGTCAAACACTCCTCAGCTTACTGTAGTATGCATTGTCTTGTAACTCAAACTAATGAGATGGATTCAGGAAGACCAACAATTCACATAAATGGATTAAGTGAAAGTCACTTTCTTGCCTTCTTGGCTGCAAACTCAGTAATAAAATCCTTGTAATCCAGCTTGAATGCAACATTCTTTTCAACCGATAGCAATGCAACTGCAAAGCCTGCAAAGTCTGCCCTGCAACACGAAGGTGTGCAAAGAGGTTTTTCTTCTTTTTCCTCTTCTCAGTTTTAGCTTTCAAAACCTTTGTTTCCTTGGTTCCACAGTCACTGGGATAATCAATAGTTTTGTGGTCCCTTATTTCAGGGTAGAAATGTACTGGGCCTGTATTATGAGTTGAGCTTACTTTACGATAATCCCAAGGAGAACAACTACAGCGCTTCAAACCCTTTGTTTTATCAAAAGAACTGAAGGAACTCTCTCAAAAAGTAAGATTAGTCTCATTCATTATACTCGGTTTGGTCAGATCTGAGAGAAGCCGGCATTTGTTTAAAAAAGAAGTTTAAAAAAGTCAGTGAGACTTTGGATCACTATCACTTTAAAGTAGTATGTTAAGATTTTATTCCAGGTTTGCAGCATGTTCATTTGATTTTGATTCACTTTTCTTTCCTGGATTTGTTTTGATTACAGTTTAATGTCTATATCAAAAGCAATCTCTGATGCAAAGAGTTTTACAGCTTTTCTTCTGAGCATTTTCCATAGCTAAGTAGAGTCTAAAATATCATGTGAATCCACAAAACAACGTTCGGAAAAGTGTCTGTGAAGGTTCTCAGTCATCCAGGTCATCGTAGTCAAAGGAGCTTGCAAAGAAAAGCGTCTGGACTTCTTTAAGTTACTTGAAGACGTTTCACCTCTCATCCGAGAAGCTTCTTCAGTTCTAAGGTCAAATGGTGGAGAGTCCCAGATATAAACCTAGTGAGAGTAACCCCCCACAGAGGGACAAAAGGACCCCCTGATGATCCTCTAATCGCCTGAGCCAAGGTGTGAAACTGGGTGTGGGTCCCAATCAGCCAGAGTTTCGAGTGTGTTCATTGTGAATCCTGGCCCCACCTTATAATGCGAATTCCTGAGGTCAGATGGCCCAGCATGGTGTATGCTGTACAGTGCAGCGAGGAATGCCCAGACCTCTACATTGGAGAGACCAAACAGCCACTTCACAAGCGCATGGCACAACATAGAAGAGCCACATCCACAGGACAAGACTCAGCAGTCCATCTGCATCTTAAGGACAAAGGTCACTCTTTCGAGGATGCCAATGTTCACATTTTGGACAGAGAGGACAGATGGTTTGAAAGAGGAGTGAAAGAAGCCATCTATGTCCACTGTGAGCGACCATCTTTGAACAGAGGCGGGGGTTTACGACACCAACTCTCTGCCATCTATAATCCAGTTTTGAGATCCCTTCCCAGATGCCCACTCACATCCTGGGCCATCTGACCTCAGGAATTCGCATGATAAGGTGGGGCCAGGTTTCACAATGAACACACCCGAAACTCTGGCTGATTGGGACCCACACCCAGTTTCACACCTTGGCTCAGGCGATTAGAGGATCATCAGGGGGTCCTTTTGTCCCTCTGTGGGGGGTCACTCCCACTAGGTTTATATCTGGGACTCTCCACCATTTGACCTTAGAACTGAAGAAGCTTCTCGGATGAGAGGTGAAACGTCTTCAAGTAACTTAAAGAAGTCCAGACGCTTTTCTTTGCAAGCTCCTTTGACAACGTTCGGAAAACAATTTGCCATACTCAACCCACGTTAAATTCTGGGTGTGCCCACCACATTGCTTAAACCAACTTCAGGAATAGGGATTACTCAGATATGAGTTTGATTTTCCAGATTTTTGTTTTATTGTGTCCTTGGCCCCAACAGGCGTTTATGTTTAGTCCACAGGCCTCTAGTTCAGCCAAGAGTTTATTGGGATGAAATCAATAAGGTTTGCTTCTACATTTGCTTCTAATGATGTCATATTGACAAAACAGTCGTCATTGACATTTACTCTTAGTGGCAAATACCTGGTGTGCACTCAATAAGCACAGAAAAGTATCCTGCTCATGTGCCATAGTTTGTGGCCATGAAAGAAAGTATCTCATTTTCATTTTTAAAGCCATAGGTAATGTCTACATTTCTGATACATACTGTTTTTTTGTTTTTTGTTTTTTGTTTTTTCAAATCTGGCAAGCTTCTCAGTAACGAAAAAAGGTCAATACTGTTGTCTTCATGAAGGTTTGCTTTTGTATCTGTAATCTGTATTACTTACTTGTACAATTTACAACTAAAGCACGATACAAGCCAATATCTGAATCTTTCTCACACAATAATGAAAATTTAACTTGGTGACAAGCACGTTTTCACTTTTTTCAAAAGAAATCTACTGTCTTGTCATACAGATGCAGTGGCCAGTAAGTTTGCTCATTAACCTCTCTAAGTTGCACTGACACCTTTTTCACTTTTGAAGAAATACTCTTCATTATCAAGTCTCATCTTTCACCACAGTCTGCAGTAAGTTGTAGTTGGCAAAGGAATTGATTGTCCGTACCAACTTATAGTTAACTGATACCATTGAAAATACCAGAAGCCTGGGTCCCAGTGTGAGTGGTTCTAATAGTCGCTGTATTATCATTTTCACAACTGTGGACTTCTCAGCCACCACATATCAGTGAAGGGAAAGGGGGACTTTATTAGTATCTGACTCATTTCTGAGAACTTAGTCACACACTGCACGATTCCATTTCTGCTCCATTTCACCAGCAACAAGATCGAGCCTGCACTACATAAAAAAGAAAAAAATGTCAGAGAATATATTAAAGCTGAGGGATCACAGTGTGATATCAGAAGATGCATGTCTATTTAATAATCATCACATGCCGATACCATGCATGTGTAAATCTTAGTCTCTTAACCTCATTTCTTAACATTAAGTTTCGTGAAGGAAATGCAGAAAAGGTTATGAAGAGCGATTTTGCTCTCGATGCACAGTTCCCACTGGGATAATTGATGGTGATACTGAAACCCTGGTCTCCTACATAATCAGTGGGTTTGCAGCTTTTGGGGCCCACCCAGTAAGGATGTTACTTCCTGTATAAGATCTGCTGAGAGATTCTTTCTCACAGTGTCATGTTGTTCTCTCATCAAAGAGCCTTTAAACATCAAATGTTTGTATCTCCAGTTTTAGTTCCAAGCACAATGTGTCTTGCAGCTGCAAGGCTGCAAGCTGCAGGGCCTTATCAACAGCTCTATTGTTATTGTAGAGCAAGTTTTTGAACCTTTGACCCAGTAGAGATGGAAAAAGTAGAAGTTGATCATGGTGACATATCAACAAAGGTTGGCAGGACATTACAGGTTTACTCAATCCAAGTGAGCTTTAGGCCCAAGGAGAATAAACTGGTTGCGTCTAGTTCTTAGTCTGATGTTCTCGTGTATGAATAGGGCCACTCCATCTCAAATCAACAAATTTTTAAAACGTTTTCTGCTCAACCATCTCCAGTTATAAATAGTGGGACATTCAAGGCTATTTGATCTTTTTTTTTTTTCTAAGTAATATATTAAAACAATTTCCTTTTGAAATTAATTTTCCTTGATTAAATAAAGTGAGACATTACATTGTATGTAAGAGTTTTGCCAAAACATGTTTTAGCATAGTAGCCAACATGAAATTTCCAGAAAGGATTTTTAATACAAAAAAGTTTAAAACAATAATTTAAATACATCATAGTGAGAATACTTTACCAGTCCCTAAATAAACCATGTGGTTGCAGTTGCTCCAAGACAATTAAATTAAATTAAATAATACAATATATTACAAAGTTACAAAATATAAGAAATAGTTTTATTGTATACAAATATCTTAATCATGAATATCCAGAATACTACAGAGATTAAATATATGATGATACGGTTTACATTTTACTGTAAACTGTAGAAGATTGTTATTTGTTATTTTCACTGTAAAGATGTGCAAAAGGTTGTAACTATTGCAGTGTGTACTGTGGATTAGATGGAGTGCATTAATACATTAATTTGTCTTTATACACATCACACATTATAGATACAAAGATGATCATTATTTTGATATTTCAGTGTGGTTAAATCAAGACCTGAGTTACACACGCCTACAGACGAATCCCTGACTCTCTTTCCTCTGGAAACCTCTGGTTGCTAGGCTGGGGGAAATGGGCACTCCCCAGCAGACTGGAGAGTGGTTGTTGAAAGCTGCTGACTGTCACCAGGTTAAATCGGCCATAAAGTGGGTGCTACAATAAAAACTTCTTTATGACTGTTTTGATTTCTAGCAAATTGCCAGGATTTGCCTGGTACTTTGCATGGGAGATGCCAAGTTGTCTGTAAATGCCAACTAGTAGTAGTGGTAGTGGAAAAAGTCTGATGGAAACAGGAAACAGAGAACATTAACCTTTAAAAGAAAAGTTGTGACATGTTTCAAAAGGGCAACTTTTCACTACTTTTCAGTTTCACTACTGTTCAGCAAACAGGTGACAAATGTTTGCAGTCAAGGCAACTTTTTACATGTCAGCTATGTGCAACTGTAGCAATCTGCTAGCAGCCAACGCAAACACAAAGAGGTTTTGATGCTTTTGATCTTTGCGACTATTTTCCCCGAATATTCCACTATTACACCTAACCTCAAATAAGTAGTGTAGCTGTGACTAGTCTAGGTTGGTAATAGTAATGGGCGATTCTAGGTTCAAACTTATGGGTGAAACTCAGCTCCCAATCATAATGTCATGCATGCAGTGCCTTGTAATTAATATTAATGGAGTATGATTTGTTGCAGATGTAATCAACCCTTTTCATACACCGTTTTAGAGTGGAGCCTTTAGTTATCAAACCAGATGCAAAGGCCCAGTCATTAAATAAGTTAAATAACTTTAAATAACTATTTGCTGATGATAGTAATAGTCTAATAATAAAAGTTATTAGGTTATTAATAACAAGCCACACCTCTGTGTGAGCACACTGTAACATCATGACATCAACCACACTGGACATAAAACCTGTTTCCATCTATCCTGTACTGTCGTCAGTACAGAAAATATAGCATTTGAAGGTTATTCCAGGAAATAATACTAAAATATGCTATTATTAATACTATTAATAGTTATTTTTAGTGGTGCTTTAATCAGATTTGGGGGTGCTCAAAAAGGGTCTTAACTCACATATGGTCATAGTCAAATATTGTTTAAAAATGATTATCAGCAAGAAAACATCACAACATAAGCCACAAGTAAAGTTAAAGTTTGGGATAGAAGAATATGGCCAAAATGTTAGCTGTTATTAATATTCTGCTGGAGTGATTCTGTGTCTGCGTCCGCTCTTACTCTCTCCCTCTCACCAACTGTCTGTTCTCTTAATTGGAGCTGGGAGTCTAGGACCACTTCTCTGACCGTTGCACACACCCTTGGGAGGCAGGTCAGTACAGCAGCTAACACAAATATCTGTGTGTGTGTGTGTGTGTGTGTGTGTGTCTCTGTGTGTGTGTGTGTGGGGGGGGGGGGGGGGAGAATGAGAGAGAAAGTGGTCGCTGTGAAATAGGAAATTGGCTATAAAAGAACTGAATAGGACTAATAAAAGGCATATCCTGCAAGATTTGCTGTGAGTATTAAGCCGGATATAGTTGTTATGAGGAGGACTTACATTTTTTTATTATTGCTAACTATTTCCTGAATGACACATCATATCAGTTAGCACACATGTTAATTTTAAAGAGAAGTATTAAATAGAAATCTCTGTATGCTCGCATTGTGTGCTTCAGCTATACATCGTCCATGTTCAAATCAAGGTTGTTTTTAAGGGCTCTGTAATTTCACTCATTATTTTGTAAGTTCACTCATGCATTATTTTTCAAGAGCAGTTTTAACAGTTCACTCGGTATAGCTCCACACTGTAAAAAGAAAAGATGAAGTACACTCAGAATGAGGGCTTTTTCCACTGTATATCAAAGAGCTCAACATCTTCCATTTAGATGGCTTATTAATAATCAGGATTGTGAGCCCTGAATGATGGGGGAGTGGGAGGTGATTGGCATTAGTTCATATCTGCTGGAGTCTGTCATGTTTTAGGCAGATTCTGTGGAGTGCAATTTTCTAAGCTTCTGATTCTGTGTGGGACCGTTAGCTGTGAAATTTGGTAAAGTGCTTTCAGTGAAATGCTTTTTCAGTGCCTGTTTTGCCTAATGATGTGGGACTGTGTTTAGAGAAACAGCTTAGTGAAATGAGAATGTGGCCTGGGTGACCACTGCGGTCTTAATATAGTTTTTTGGCAAAGCCTTTTTGGACATGTTTTGTATTTTTCCAGTGGTTACTGATGTTTATCTGTTTTAATATTTTCATTTTGTATGTGTCACAGCATTTGAACTATATTCTGTACATCCTTTGGCCTAATGCTCATTCAATATAAGTACCTTTTTGTCTCATATTGTCTTTGTGATTCATGTCTGTCTACAATGAATACCTTTCATTACATCATATTATCCATCCATCCATTTGCTTCCGCTTATCCTTTTCAGGGTCGCTGGGGTGCTGGAGCCTATCCCAGCTGTCATAGGGCGAGAGGCGGGGTACACCCTGGACAGGTCGCCAGTCTGTCGTAACAGATAGACAGAGACAACCATTCGCGTTCACATTCACCCCCGTATTCACACCTATGGGCAATTTAGAGTTTCCAATTAACCTAACCCCACTAACTGCATGTCTTTGGACTGTGGGAGGAAGCCAGAGTACCCAGGGAGAACCCACGCAAACATCGGGAGAACATACAAACCCCACACAGAAAGACCCCGGCCGGATGGTGGAATTGAACCACCGTGCCACCGTGGTGCACATCATATGTTTTTACTGTAATATCTTTTAAGCAATATTAAAATAGGCACACTAGAATAAGGGGATAACAAGTCAGTTTTTTTACAGGAAACAAAAAAATACTTACGTAAATACAAAATTAAGTAAGTAAATTTAAGTACTGCTCAGTTTCATGGTAATTTTGCAGACAAATAAACAATATTTCCCCATCTTACATTGTAAATGCTCTGTATATTTTGGGGCACAAGGATTATGAATTATCATTATGGTGTAGATTAATCTTTCCTCTATATTTTTGGGGGAGCTTTACTTAACAGTAATTATGCATAATGGATGTTTTGCTACTCAATTTTCCAGTTATTTTACCAATATAAATGTGGCAAAGACTGTTATTACTGTTATCCCTTACCAACTGACAATAATAAATAAATGCCATCACAACTGGGAGGTCTATATAACCTGATAATGATGAAGCTAAATCTAACTTCATTTCTTTTCCCTTTAACGATCACTATTCAAGTGAAGGAGTAAAGGAGTGTTTAGAAAAGGAGTGTCGTCTTTACTGTAAAATACATGGAAGTCAGGCAAGGTTATTCCACTCCATAATAAAAGTACAGTGTCATTTGTGTATCTATTCCTGTAAAATACCTGAAATTTAGGCACTACTTAAATTTACTAACAATGTAATGTTAAATTGTTAATGTTAATGTAATGATGTTATACACAACTTGATATTATTTATTAAAATTACTTACAGAATTTTTTGTGTAAAAATTAAAATTACTCATGAACTACCTGAAATTATTATCACATTAATTAAAAGTACTTACACACTAATTAAATTTACTCACTATATGATTATGTCATCGCGTAACTTTGTGCTGAACATTGGG